>NC_068410.1:2983283-3070783 GCF_023724105.1 Carassius gibelio | reverse complement strand
TCATAGTTGTTCCCGATTAGAAAAAAGGCTGTGTCTTGTTGGTTTGTGACCCACCGGTTAAGAAATCTGATATGACAGACATGTGTTTTAACCTAGACAGAAACAATCTGCTTATGTACAATGTTTGTAATGTTTACATATGCATAATGGACTGATATGTGATATAAATACTGGTATAATATAGCAACAAATGCATTGCTCATTATAAGTTAATGCACTAATTAATGTCAATGTTACAGTGTTTTCAAAATGATGTGTGACCAGTCAGTGTGACCGGAAATGTTGAGCGAATTAGGTTGTTGGTTATGGTTAGTAAATGCAATTTGCATGCAGAAAAAAAAAGATTTTGTCTACAGCATAAAGAAAAAATAGTGCATGTGTTTCCCCAAATGAATCAAGTCTGAGTCTTGTTTTAGATCTGAAAATACAGTCACTGTTGTAACGTCGGCTCTGCTCTTTTGTGCTCTTCACACACACACACACACACACACACATTTCCTGCTCAGGAAGAAATCACGATCATCCCGCTTTCAGCAAAGTGACTTGCTGTTTTGGTTACCATGACAATGCAGCTGTCAATCAAGCGTGGACCATGGCAACGGGGCTTCACCATGACTGCCAATAAAGTTGTTTCCATTAATGGAATAAGCTTTTTATTGCCATGGAGCGAGAGACAGATGGACACACAAAGAGAGAGATAGAGAAATAAATGCATAAAGAAAGCATGAAGTATTAATACAGTGGCTTATAACTCAAGGAGAGTGAATACACAGTAGCAGAAAACTCTTCGGTCTTATTGCTTAATTAAATGTCGACACCGTTATTTTAGTTTTGGCTGGAAGTTGATGGTTCGATATAAATGCATTGTTTTCTGTTCTTCTCAAAACTATGAGTGACTGATAAAGTGTTTGTTTACTGACTTTCTTACCATGTATTTAACCGAATGTGTGTGTGCGTGTTTGTGTTACAGAGAAAGCTCTCTTCTGATTGGTTCCCAACTGAATGAATCATCAAACTATTTCTGCTGCAGCAAATCAGCCATGATTTGTTCCCAAGGTAACCAAGTACACACACACACACACACACACACACACAGATGGCAGAGACACACTAAACACGGGTTCGAGCTCTGTACCTGATTGCTGCAGGCTGCTGCATCTGTGCGTGTGTTTCCATCTGTCAGTCAAACCAATGACCATCAAATCACATTTATAGAGCGATTCAGTTTCATGAAGAAACTACACTTTCATGATAATGTTTTCATGACAATTAAGCACATGTCCTCCTAAATTCACATTACTATAATGCATCCAGACAGTTTAGGAGAAATTTGCATAATTATCTTTCTTATTCTGTATCTATTTAAATCGTGAAGTATAATTTGTGTACAATTACATGAATAATTTGATGTAATATTTAAACAACAATAATAATATTGCTGATGTTATTTATAAATGTATCTATTTAACTTGTGAAATATTGCACCTTATGTACAATTACATTAAAAATCACTTTATTAAAAAGAATGTTATTTCTTAGTTATTTTTTGTTATATCTATAAACTATTTATCTATTTATTTCAGTTACTGTATTAACATATGCACAGTTACATAAAGTTTCAATTAAATACTTTTTAAAAATATAATATTTTAAGAAATAATGTTATTTCTTTGAGTAAAAATGTATACATCAATATAAATGCAACTATTATCTATTTATTTATATAAATTAAGCCTTATAATATGATATACTGTCTTCATACAAAATCTATTTTCTTCTTCTTTGAATTGTATTTATTTATTTATTTATTTATTTAAATGGTGAAATACAACCCTGGATGTGTTTTCATGAGATTTACTTGTGTCTAATTCCCAGCTTTATTTCAGGTACTCTGAATAATTAATGATGATATAATGATTAATGAATAATGAATGTGGGTAAACTGAATGTAATCAGTAAACATGCTATCCCAGCTGGAATGTATTCATTTTAGACCCCAAAATATTCATGCAGAAAACCTGAAAGTGTCATTTGATTGGCTTTCAGGTACATATAATGTAAAAAACATCTGATCTTAAGGAATGAACTGTGACATAAGATACAGAAACAACATGAGCACCTGCACACACCCCTGACTGAGGCTCAATTAAAGGAAAGTTCAGCTCTAAAAATACAGACTCGTCATTATCAGCTGCCATTCAGAGCCATACTGTGTGTGTGTGTGTGTGTGTGTGTGTGTGTGTGTGTGTGTGTGAGGAAAGGTCACAGCAGGGGTCGACCTCTGGGTCTGGAGCCTCACTGACATGTTATGGGAAATAGAGAGAGGTAGACAGAAAGAGACAGAGCCGTGAAGGGATTGTTAATATTAATGAGCATTTATCTGAGTGCTATTTAAAGGGACCCACAGCGATGACCTTTACACACACTAACTCTCTCCTTCATTCTGTGTCATAACCATCAGACTGTTATAAGACTTCAGCTCAGATGGGTTTTGTTGCTGTATATCTGACTCAAATACATTTAGTTGTTATATAGTCTGATTCTGATCAGCAGAAATCATATTTGGTTTGATGTTTAGATTTGTTTGATCTGATTTTAAACCAGATAGAAATGTGTTACTACTTTATAAGTGAATATTAATGAATTTTTTTTTTTTGTTTTTTACATTTTAAGTTTTCGTTTTAATTTATATTGAAGGTTTAGTTAAATTACTTTTAAAAAATATTTCTTCATAGCTTTATTTTATTTCAGTTTTAGTGTTAGTACTTGAGTTTAATTATTTTAATTAGTTCCCAGGGTAACATTTCTCATTTTTGTATGCTTTTCTAAATGTGCGTTTTTCATCTTTTCTTTTTTCAGCTTAATTTTAATTATTATTTTTTTTTATTATTATTATTTCCTCAAAGCTTTATTTATTTTGATTTCACTTTTAGTTTAGTCATTTTTGTACTTAAACTTATTTAGTTTCCAAGGGAACATTTCAAAATTTGTTTGTATTTTTTTAAGTTTGCGTTTTTATCCAATATTTAGATTTTATTTAAAGCTTTATATCAATTACCAAACATATATATTTTTTAATCTTCTCAGCTTTAATTTTTTTGTTTTAGTATTGTTAGTCCTTCAACTTATACTTATTTAATTTTTTTTTTTATTTTTCATCCAGTATTTATATTTAATTTCATTTAAGATTTGTATCGATTACCAAATACCAAAAAAGATTATGTTTTTTACAAATATTTCTTCATAGCTTTAGCTTATTCTGAGTCATTTTTAGGTTCAGTAATTTTAGCACTTAAACTTATTTATTTCAGTTAGATCCTAATGTACCATTTCTAATATTATACTTTTTTTTTAAGTTTGTGTTTTTCATCTAATATTTACATTTGATTTAAGCTCTATTTCATTTACTAAAAAGAAAAATATTAATACCTTTTTTTACAAATTCTTTGTATCTCTCATTTTTTTATTTCAGTTTTAGATTAAGTAATTAAATGCTTCAACTTAAACTTAATTCCGTTAGCTGCCATGGAAAAAATTCTAACTTTAATTTGTTTACTAAGTTATTTAATATTTGTAATTTACTTTATTTCACCTTCATTTCAATTACCGAATTAGTTTTAGTTAAGATTAACAACACTGGTTTCAATTCATTTTTCAATTTATTTTTGTCACAGATTGAATCCATTTGTATGTGGTTATAAATCAAATTCTGTAGCATAAAACATTATAAAAGAACAAAACCGTAAAAAATAATGGGCATGCATTTTAGATCATTCTTAAGTTTAATTGAACTAAATGGAGCTGCTTTTTTGTGTTTTTTTTTTGTGGGGACTTTAGAGATGGTTAATTCATGATTGATTTATTAATTTTGCATCTGTCAGATAAATTACTTGCTTCTCAGGAGGTGAATTAATAATTTATGTTTCTCAGAATTTATCTTAGATTTTCTAATTCAGGAAAATGATCAAAGACGTGTGTTTTGGAAATTTGGCTAGTTAAAATATGCATTTTAATTCCACTAGAATAAATGCGTTACATGTAACACTTTTTAGCAACCTTTTCACACTACTACTGTTTTATAATTGTAACATTTATTATCAAGTGTTTTCATGTAAAATGTGCTTATGCTGTCTTGTCGTCATGATAAATGATATTTTCTGTTATGAATGACAGAAACATAAACACATGTTCTGATGCAACATTGAGACAATCGCTGTGGGTGAATAAATGAATGAGTCAGTAAAGAGATTCACTGAACCATCTCAAGACATCAAGATCCAGCAACACACACACACACACACACACACACACACACACGCACACACACACACACACACACAGAGCACAGGTCACAGACAGGTTCATGCATTACTCACTCGACTAGAGAGCAAACACATCATTCAGTGAGAGACTGAAGCTCCTGGCTGTGTGATTCAGCAGACGTGAAGTTTAACCCACACACACACACACACTCGGCTCGAGATCATGTGTGTGTGTGTTGTGGTGGATTATGGGATGTTTGTGATGCCTTGTCGAAATGATGATGATGATTCCCTGACAAAAGAGCTTCACATGTGTCATAAAGCATGATTTTATTTGAAATGAGTTCTGCTGCGACCTGAGCACATGTGTGTGTGTGTGTGTGTGTGCATCTGTGTGTGTGTGGATAAACACTACATTATGGCAAAATCATAAATCCTCGTCCTTGCGGGGACATTTTTTTTTTTGGTTCCCATGAAGAATCATTCAGAATGAAGTTTTAGAAAATCTAAACATGTGGAAAGATTCCTGTGAGGGGTAAGTCCAGGTTTAGGGTGAAAGAAAATACATTGTATGAAAACCATTATGTGTGTGTGTGTGTGTGTGTGTGTGTGTGCGCGCGCGTGTGTGTGTGTGTGTGTGTGTGTGTGTGTGTGTGTGTGTGTGTGAATGACAGAGTGGACTTATTGATGGATTTAATTGTGATTAAACTAAAACACCACAAATGAACCCAACATTATATTAAAATATGATAGATAGATAGATAGATAGATAGATAGATAGATAGATAGATAGATAGATAGATTGAACGATCATTCATCAAACGTTCATTATATCATACATTCTATCTTTCATTCATTAATTCATTCTGTTTTTCTTTTGTTCATTCTAAAGTTCGTTCTAACGTTTGTTTTTTTCATGCGTAAATTCTAATGTTAGTTTTATCATTCGTTCAATCAATCAATTAATCCATAGTTCTATCTATCATTCATTCTGTCATTCATGCTATTGTTCATTCTATCGCTCTCTCGCTACCTATCTTTCATTCTATTGTAAATTTTATCTGTCGTTCATTATATCTATCATTTGTTTGTTTATTGTTTGTTAATTCATTCTATCTCTGTCGTTGTATCTTTATCATTCTGCCTGCTCATTTTGTCCGTCTGTCCATTTAATGTTTTCATTCATTCATTCATCTATCCAAGTCATCTTTTCTTTCTCATCCATCATGCTTCTGTTTTTATCTTTTAGTCTCTTCATCTCTCTCTCTCTCTCTCAGTATGTGCTCTAAACATTTACTGCTGCACAAAGGTCACGACACACCCATCCATTTATCTCTCTCTCTCCCGTATCTCTTTTATCTCCTCCCTCTCGTTCCCTCCGTTTCTCCTTCTGTCCCCTGCATTTTGACAACATATCATTCCCGTAATTTCTTCATTCCTCCCCTTTCATTAAATAAATCCCTCCATCTCCTGATTCCATTCATCACACGTTTCCTCTCTCAGCTCAGACTCATTCAGAGATTGATTTTGCTCGCTGCTTTTAAGCGCTCAGATAAAGGTGTGTTAGGATAAAAGAGAAAACCCTTTCCACTCCTTATTCTCTCCTGCAGCCTGAGGAGACGAGCAGGAAACGATTAACTTCACCTCTCTCCCTCCTTCTCTCCATCTACCTCATACACACACACACACACACACACACACACACACACACACACACAACTCATTCCCAAAGCTGTCAGTATTCCGCAGCTGATGAGGGCTAAAAGAGCTGGAAGGCAGCCAGGGCAGAGATAACACACACACACACACACACACACTGCTGCATCAGGACAGCAGTGGATTCTGCAGACTCAGGCTGGGCGTCCAGTGCACAGAAGTGTGAGAGGTTGGTGCCCAGCGGGAGAGAGGTTAAACTGGGATTGACTCGTCTCGGTGGGTCCCTGTCTGGCTTTTGCTCATAGAGGTTCTTCAGTGGTTCCTTAAGTTCTCATCAAGAGCCATTCTTGGCTGTTTAGGCTCGAGTTGCTAGAAGATTCTTTACTCTCAGAAAAAAAGGTACAAAAGATGGGACTGGAGCGGTCCATCTTTGTGCTTTTTTTTTTGATACCTCTAAAGTGTGCAATTGTGCATTTTAAAGATACATTTAAGTTCCTATAAAGTTTACATATTAGTACCTTAACAGTACATATCTCCTTGTAAAAGGGAACTGCCCTAATGTCTTTTTTTTTTTTTTTTGAGTGTTTTGAGTTTTTATTTTATTTTATTATGAGCTCTTTAGATCAGAATTTTGGTTTATGGTTGAATGAAATGAAAATTCAACCTTTTAAATGCATGTTATTGATCATATTTTGATCACTCATGCATGTTTTATTTTTTTTAATGTTTCATAATAACTGGATATTTTGGTGAAAATGACAGACGTCTTTTCTGGAAATGCATGTAGGATTTCTCTGATAGTTTAGTCAGGTTAAACCCCGCCCCTTCATTCACTTTAGAGTGCCACGCCCACATCACACTGTCCATTTAACAACTAATGCATAAAAGCAAGTCCCCGCCCCACATTTTTTCTTTGTTGATAATCTGTTAAGCTTGGATGCATGTAACAATATAAAAGAAAAGAGTTTTCAGTTTCACCATCAGTTTGAGCCAAGGTTATTGTCATTAAATCAAAATTATTAAAAATCAGTATATCAAGCTGAAAATCATGAAATCAAGTTGAAATTAATACATATATATATATATATACCTATGTAAAGGTTGCATAGGCAACTAAGTGAAATAAGTTTTAAGTTGAAGCACTAAAATTACAAACTAGAAATAAATATGAATTAAAACTTTAAAAAATAAATAAAAAATAAACAGTAATGTAAATAAAAATTATAATAATTAAATGTAGTAATACTGAATAAAGATAAAACTGGCAAAAGCACAAAACACAATTACAAAAAAAAAAAAAAAATTACATAATAAAATGAATATACACTGTAATAGTGTATAAATAATACTAAAATAATTGACCAGTGTTGGATCTGTTTTAGAATATTAACAAATGCCTGTAGTCAAGAGAGAAGATCTGAACAATATAGTCTCCAAGCCAGACCAATTCAAAGCTCACACAATCATCATTATGAAAAGGCAATACATAAATAGATTAATTAAAAGCTCAGTGTCCAATACACTTCATCTCAATACACTTTTATGCTTTTTCCAATGCTTATGACTCTCTTATTGACATCCAGTGAAGCACAATATCTGAGAGAGACGTGATTGAGGCCTGCTGCCAAAACATTGATCTTTATTGCACTAAAATTAATGATACAGGTAAGTGCCATTGACTCCCAGTGAAGTACAGATATGTAAAGGAATCTAATGCACATGTTCACGTAGATTAAAGTGGATTGTGTTCATTTAACTTAACTGGTAAAATGGTTTTAAAATATCTATGGCCTCTTGGGTGCTTAGGTTTTTACACTACACTCTTAAAAATAAAGATGCTTCACGATGCCATAGAAGAACCTTTTTTTTTTGTCTAAATGCTTCCATAAAGAACCTTTAACATCTGAAGAACCTTTCTGTTTCACAAAAGCTTCTTTGACGCGAAAGAAGTTTCTTCCGATTATAAAAAAGTAAGAAAGAGATGGTTCTTTAAAAAACCTTAGACTTAATGGTTCTTTGTGGAACCAAAGATGGTTCTTCTATGGCATTACTGTGATGTACTTTTTAAGCACCTTTATTTTTAAGAGTGCATGCAAACAGGCTACACTTGCAATGCTCAAGCACTTGTGTCTGTCTGCATAAAAAACATTTCTGAACTACAAACCTTTTCGTTTCTGACTTGAATCAAAGGCAACTGAAAATGAACCATCCTAACAAGCCCAGAGATGTACAGATGCACACCAAAGCATGCTGAAAGCTGGTAAAGAGTTAATGTTGAGGTATATGCATGCACCAAACACGTTGAATATATGCAAAAGTTGCTCTTAAAAGCTGCAGTGTATCATTTCTCCACACAGAATAGCAAAAATAATAACTGTTTCCAAACAGGTTTCTAAGACAATGCCCCAGTTCGTCTACAATTGGTCATCAAACATACACAGCCCCAAACTCACTCCATTGGTTAAGTCAGAATCTGACAAATGAAGCCACTCAAACAGATCAATGTTGAAGCTTTAGTCTTTCACTCTTCATTAAGTCAAATGTGACCCTGAATAATGAAAAGAACCTAATCAAAACACACTCACACTATTCAGTTTTAGACTTTGTCTCACATAACTTTCACTCACAGGCATTGGTGACAGCAAAGCTGTTGGCCGTCTCGATGTTGTCGACGTGTGGAACCAGATTGAATGGGGCCTCCGTGGCATTCGGACTCGTATTGTGGAGAAATATGGCCAACCGGAAAGCTGTATATTCTTGATCAGTGTTTCTTATAAACAGCCCACCTGGAAAGAGTGAGGGGAAGAATGAATAAGTGACTGCAAAGAGGTGCTTATGTATCCTAAAGAAATAGTTCAAACTAAAGAGGAAAATTGTTCACTTATCTGCATGACTTTCTTGTTTTTCTTTCACTGTAAATCATACTCTCAGCTGTAGCTCTAACATCTTTCGTTTATTTTCAAAAATGCCACATCAGTAGCTCTAAAAGGCACTGGTTCTCACGTATCTCTGATTGCCAATGTCAAATCTTGATGCACCACATTGGAATGTTCAAAAATGTGAACGAGCTCCAAGATGCTGATTTTCTGTCCTTTAGGGGCTCATTTACTTTCGTCTGCATACACTTTTATTGTACAAAATACACTCTTCAAGGAATGGTTCACCCAAAATTGGAAATTTGTTGAACATTTACTCATCCATCTAAGATGTAGAGTAAGATGAGTTTGTTTCTTCATCAGATTTGGAGAAATATAGCATTCCGTCACTTGCTATGAGATCTATGAGATGTTTTAACTTCAAACTGTTCCTTCTGGCCAAAATACGAGTCCATAATCCATAATCATGCTTCCTCCAGTCTCTCACATCAAGCTGTTTCTGGCTGTTGACTGTAAATGGTGCTTGATCTGTGCAGATATCTCTCCTGATTCAGACCAGACCACTTTTTCAATGGAGGAGACTCGTATTTTAGGCAGAAACATCATTTTGCAACAGTTTGAAATGCCCTTATTTCTCACAAATATGCGGCTTTTCACATCACAAGATATTAACTGCTGTACTGGCGTGGTGTGGATTATTGTGGTGTTTTTATCAGCTGTTTCGACTCTCATTCTGACGGCACCCATTCACTGCAGAACATCCATTGATGAGCAACTGCTATATTCATCCAAATGTGATGAAGAAACAAAATCATCTTGAACTGCCTTAGGATGAGTATATGTTAAGCAAAATTTTATTTTTGGGGTGTACTATTGCTTTAAAAATGAAGGTTCCAGAAGGGGATTTTCATAGTGATGCTACTGAAGAACTATTTCGGTTCCCCAAAGAACCTTTTAGTAATTAGAACCATTTTTTTTTCTTAGTATGAAGAACATTTTGACAATCTTTCCAATATACACTCTTAAAAATAAAGGTTCTTTATTAGCGTTGGTGGTTCCTTGAAGAACCATCAACATCCATGGAACCTTCCATTCCAACAAAACGCCTTTACAATGGAACCGAAAATGGTTCTACTATGGCATCACTGCAAAAAAAAAAAAAAAAAAACTAAAAAAAAAACTTTTGCACCATTCATTTTTTATAGCATAAAGAACCTTTTGGGGAATGGTTTCCATGCATGTTAATGGTTCTTCATGGAACCATCAATGCCAAATGAAGAACTATTATGCGTAAGAGTGTATAAAGGTTGTGAACATTCTGCTAAACATCTAATTTTGTGCTCCACAGATTAAAGCAAGTCAAACAGGATTGGAACCACATGCAGGGTGAGTTAAGTGCTCATTTTTGGGTGAACTGTCCCTTTAATCATGGAAATTATCGCATTTGTTGTTGGTGTAACCAGAGCATACATGTCTGCACTTGGCAGGAACAGTGTCACGTTCTATTTCATCACATCCTCCCAATTCTTCTCTCTTTCTGATGGATGTTTTGGCTCAGCTGCAATTGGAGATCCCATAATGTGCTTTTATTTGTGATGAACAACTGAATCATTGTGCATTTTCATTGCAGTGGTATGTAAATGTCATTAGGCATTGCGTGCAACTGTGCATCTCTCTCTGTGAATGTGTGTGTGTGTCCATATTTAGCGTATTAACTTTATCGGCAGTGCTGTCAAAGGCGCACAAGTCAGCGACCGCATCTCATTATGGCGTGAGACTCTCCATCTCAATGAGCAATGCAGTGACTGAACACACAAGCAAGACACATCCTGCAAAAAGAGAGGGAACTGTGTGTCTGCGAAAGAGAGAGAGAAAGGGGTGGGTGGGCATGCATAGTGGTTTGATGATGTTAATCAAACACAGAGCTGCAAATCCAGTGAAATGGGAAACTTTGATCAGACTGAGAGTGGAAGAGGTCATCCCACATCGCACCAGAAAGACAAGACCGAATACTGCAGTGTTGCTCTAAACTGGTGATGAAAGCTACAAAAGCACACTCAACATGCACTTGACCACAGTTTTCATCTTGATGACCACAACTCATGCATGCTAAAGTACTCTAAACCATTGATAACATAATCTCTCCCTGATAACACTGCACTTGTAGAGAATCATAAACCAATCAACCATTAAATATCCCATTTAAGAAAATATGGACACTTTGCAGGGCTGTAACAACCAAAAACAGAGTCCCCCTCTGCGTCCAATGAATTGTCCCGATTTTAAAAATAGTGGTCAACCAATGTGGCCTGATTTTTTTATTTAAAATTTGATTCCCATAATATTTTGCTTTTAAGTTAATTGGCTTAACGCATTTGGTGCACAGAAGCACCTTTTTTAGTGTCCTTTAAAGAGAATAGTGCAAGATCGAAACCCCAAAACAAATAAGCATTACAAACCCTATTGTATACTCTGTGTATTTGTATAACGCAGTGTATAGATTATTGTGAATTATTATGCACTATAAGCACACCGTATTCCTCGTGGGGTTAATAAAGTGCCTATCTAGCCACCATGTTATAGAAGTGTAACTCACCGATTTGAACACTGCTGGGAAAAGCCCCTTCACTGAGTCCCCACAGCAGCGGGATCAGCACCAGGATCCGCATTCTGTCCGAATCAGAACCCGTCTGGACTCATGGATGGATGGAGACGAGATAGTGTGACGGGAGAGAAATGAAAGGAAATAAATGGGTAATCTCGCGAAAGGAGTTTCAGCAATCCATCCTATAAGCAATCCGTGTGTTCCCCGCAGTATCCACTGGAGAGAGGAGAAGAATCTGTCCGGGTGAACGCTTGAGAGTGAGTGAGTGAGTGAGTGAGAGAGAGAGAGAGAGAGAGAGAGAGAGAGAGATGCACGCACGCACACTCTCGCTCTAGGTCTTTGGCTTTCCAGTTGTTTGCTGAGGCAAGTACTGATGTTATACTGCCAGATATTTAAACATACCCCTACGCATACCAATTAAACTTGAGCGAGTTTCCTCAAACCATGTGTCTTTGCACGCGCCTTTACTGGGAGTGATCGGACGCATCGTGTTCACTTGCTGAACCAGAAAACAGTGGAAGAATACCACAGGAGCATATTGAAGGAGAGACCCGAGCCACAAACAGACCATAATATCAAAGTGACTTGAGGGTTGATTCTTTTGACGGGAAGCGAACAACGCACGAGCGACCATACACGCTAAAACACTCACTTCCGATAAATTGAAAAATATGTAATATTATATATATATATATATATATATATATATATATATATATATATATATATATATATATATATATATATATATATATATATATATATATATATATATATATATATATCAAAAACATTACATTGACATTTTTAAGGTTTAAAAAATAAAAGAATAACAGGAAAAACGTGAAAAAATTAAACGTTTATTAATTATTACATAATAAATAAAATAAATAATTATTATATTAATAGTTATATTAATATAAACAATTATTATATTAATTATTATATTATTTCCATAAGGCTATTTTTTTATCGGATGTTTTATTTATTTAACGCCCTCGCTTTCCCGCACGCATGAAGCTGCTAGATCGCTTCTTTAATAAATCGAGCGCTGCATATGATATTTCGCTATAGACGCGTTTTTTATGTCCGTTTTTATGTCCGCACTAAATATTCGTCTTTAACCCTTGTTTATATCATGGTGTTTCACGTTCAAAAACAGCTCAACTTTTACAAACGCGCCCCCCTTGCGTTCAGTTCAATCCCAGTGCGCTGCGTCTGTCTGCTTTTGAGCGCAAGAACACGTTCTGCGTGAACGCCCCTGAGGATTCTCCCGCGTTCTTTACAGACAGAAACATGCTGTTCTGGGGTTAGTGCACACTACTTCTCTCTCCTTCTGTTCTCTTCTGATGTCTTTCTCTCGTGTGCAACACAAAACGAGCTACAATTTCATGTTTCGGCTTCAGTACAGGTGAACAGAATAGAATAGAACAGTGTAGAGTTGAAAAGAATAGAAAAGAATACAGAAAAGTAGAATAGAAAGTAGTTGTAGAGAAAAGAATGGGGAAGAAATAGTGTTCAGTATAACAGAATAGAAATGAAATGAATAGAAAGTTATAGAACAGAATAATAACAGAAGAATAGAGTGGCGTTGTACAGATAAAATATAATAGAACTGAACAGAGAACAGTAGAGTAGAATGTAGATATAGAGAATAATAGAATGGAACAGTGTACAATAGAACAGAATATACTAGAACAGAATATAGAAGAGTATAATAGAGTGGAGTTGTATAGAAAAGAATGAAATGGAATAGAAGTGTGCAGTAGAATAGAGTTGATTTAGAGAACAATAATGGAACAGTGTACAGTAGAATATAAATATACTTTAACTGAATATAGAACAGTAGAATTGAGTGGAGTTGTATAGAGAAAACAGAATACAATAGAACTGATTAGATATTAGTATAATAGATTGGAGTTATTGAGAATAATAATGCATAGTTTACAGTAAAATAGAATATGCTTTAACTGAATATAGAACAGTAGAGTGGAGTTGCATAGAGAATAATGGAATGGAATAGAAGTTTATAGCAGAATACAATATAATAGAGAACAGTAGAATTCAGTGGTATTCTATAGAGAATAATAGAACTGGAGCATGTATAGAAGAATGGAATATAATATAAACAGAATATAAAACAGTAAAATAAAGTAAAACACATAACTGTACAATGTAATAGAATATAATAGAAGAAAAGAGAACAGAATTCAGTGGAGTTACATAAAGAAAAATAGAACAGTGTACAGTAGAATACAATAGAATAGAATAGATCAGAATATAGAACAGCAGAATGGAATGGAGATACAGAGAAGAGCAGAACAGTGAACAGACAAAAAGAATATACAGAACAGAGAATAGTAAAATAAAATGGAATTATATAGAATGTTATAGAATAGAACAGAATAAAGACCAGTATTACAGAATGGAGTTATATAGAGAATAATAGAACAGAACGGTGTGCAGTACAAAACAGTACAGACTATAACAGAACAGAAGAATAGAATGTAATAGAACTGAATAATCTCTTTCTCTCTCTCTCTCTCTCTCTATATATATATACATATATATTTATGAAACAAAATGAATGAAATAAAGTAATTAAATGTTAAAAAATAATAGTTTCAGAAGTTACACATGATGCATATATAGCTAGCTTATAACAGTAGAGTAGCACAGGGATATAGAACTTGTACAGTGTATAATAAAACAGGATAGCAAACTTTACAAGTACAAACACATTGGCAGTGCACTTAGCATGCAATACAGTTTATGTTTTGTAAACACACCTCAGTAAAATAAATAGTGTACAGTATTAATGGTGTTTGTGCAGGTAAAGAGCTCTCTCTCTCTCTCTCTCTCTCTCTCTCTCTCTCTCTCTCTCTCTCCAGCCGGAGTATTTGCACGGGCAGCCCATAAATCCATCAGGACTTTTCATTCCAGAGCAGCCCGGATCAGTTTCTCTTCAGCGTTCACCTCTCTAAAAAGGTTCTCGTCCCCTCACATATTTATACATTCTCCGTTTAATATACGAGTCGGCGTTTTAGTGCTTTATGACATTTGGCTCGTTCCCGCGGCGCGGGTCTCCACGTGGCCACGCGTCAGGCCGCAGCTGTCTTATTGCCCATTCATAATCGGTACGGCCTCCGGCGGCGCTGACAGACGGATTGTGGAGGCTCCCTCGGTTTCTTTAGAGACCTAAACGACAGAATCTTGTCTCTTGAATGGTTAGATGGCTGGAATATGGCGTATGGCTGCTGTAATCATTAAGAGCGATCAGTGAAGGGTTCCTGTGTGTAATAGAGTGTGAATGTTGCTGTCCGTGGTGCTGAATGCTTGATAGAGCCACCACTTGCTTTAATAATAAGTCAGTAAAGAAACATTATTTTAAATAATTTATTATGCATTGCATTTATTATTCTGTAACGGTAAATATGCAATATTATTTTTTATAAATTAATTAAATATCCTGGACTGGTCAAGTTTGACCTGTTTTGTAACTTTTCATTTCCATTCCTATAAAAATACTCTCTTTTTGAGTGCTTGATTTATTTGACAAAACAATATCCATTAAAAACACTAATTTATTTATTTATTTATTTATTTTTTACAATTTGAAATAATTGTTTTCTATTTGAATATATTGACATTTTTTATTTATTGCTGTGACCACAGCTGAAATTTCATCATCATTACTCCAGTCTTCAGTACTTTGATTAATAAAAAGTTGAAAAGAACAGCATTTACTGTATTTGAAATCTTTCTTAACATTACACATGTCTTTACTGTGACTTTTGATCAATTTAATTCATCTTTGCTGAATGAAAGTATTAATTTCTTGAAAAAAAAAAATCTGACAGCAAAGATCTGAACAGCATTGTTTACTATATTATCTGTGGTGTTACATGTGTAAACCTGTACTTTCAAATGAAAAAAGTAAAGTAAAAATCATAAAATTACACAGAATATTGCAATTAAACCTGCCTTTATGTAAAATGCTTATAATAATATATTGTAACCAAAGTAAAAATGCTTTATAATAATATAAGGTTTGTTTGTTGTTGTTTTTTTTTTTGTGTGTGTTTTTTTAAAGTGTAACAACGCATAGATAAGTATCATCATGTATTAAAACTCTGGTTAGAATTATTCATGCAATGCATTATAAGGTGCTTCTTTTATAATACTACTTTTATAATGCATTATATCTAAAGTGTTACCAGTATTGCCTTAAAATTACAGTATGTTATCATTGTACACAAAACTTTTATTGAAAGAGATCAATGGAAAGTTGAAATCTCCTGATGTCGGAGCACTCGAGGTGTTGTTGTGTCTCTCTGTGAGCTCTTGTGCAGTGGTGTAGTAGCTTCTCTGTCTGTGAGGCATTACTTTGATGACTCTCTCAGTGAGGTGTAATGACTCTCTCGCTCTCAAAGACTAATGGCCCTCCTGAGATGTTATTAAAGAACTGGATGGCTCTGATTTTAGGGGCATTTCTTTTTACCGTGTTGAGCATGTGATTTCATGGAGGTCGTGAGAGAATTGATGCATGTGAAATCTTTTTCGCTCTATATTGGTGTGTTTCTCCACCCGGCTTTGCCTCCCTCTTTAATACCCTAAAATCAAGCGCTTCCAAAGAAAGCTTTCAAAGGATGTGCCGATCAATGGAGTCTGGAGGGACGTATTGGATCCCAGTGCCTGAGAAAAAGAGATTCAATTTATTGATTAGATAAAAAGTAACAAGAGCAATTGGTTCAGTTTCACACAATTTCATGAGAAACTCAACACAAAATGGCTCTTCGCTTGGTTTCCCAGTGGAAAGTTATATTGCTCAGAGGCTGCTATTTTATAGCTCAGGAGATTTTGAGTTCTCATTCATGTTTTATTAGGCATAAACCTTTCCCCTAAAATTTCTTTGGTGACAGAATATAGGGAGTCTGATATAAACGTGAATATCAGCTCAGATCACGTGCCATCGTTAGAATATAATGATTAATATTTGAGCTCATATTGAGATCTCAGACTCTTCTTTTATGTCTTTTCTGATGTAATAAACTTGCTCAGTAGTTCACATGTTACAGCATTGCACTTCTATTTTGATTTGAGTCCCGTATAACACAATAAAAGTTCTCAAAGACTCTTTGAATCAAGCTACAATAGCATGGTTGCTTTAGCAAATGTGTTTTCATGTCACGTTTTGCTTGCTATGTTGGTATTATGTTATTTTAAAATCTAAGTACATTATATTCAGTGCCATTTACTGATTTCATTTTCAAAGTGCTGGTATACAAACTGTAGGTAAGCCAATCTAATAAAATGTTGCCAGATTCACATTAATCTGAATCAGTTAAAACTGAACACAGTTCTTCTGAACCACTCATTCGGCATATCACATCAATAAGCATAAGAAAATTTTGCCAGATTCACAATAATCTACTTTAGATAAATCCGAATGCACTTTTAGCGCCACTCATTGGACATTTTATTTCCAAACTGCCATGTTTCATACAACAACCAGTAAAAAAGCTGCCAGATTTATGGTAATGTTTTGGATAAAAATGAACGTTCTTTTAGGGCCACTCAATAGACTCCAAATAAAAGGCGCTTACAAAAACGTTTCCAGATTCACAATAAACTGATTTGGATAAATCTGAATGCACTTTTGCACCACTCATTATAAACTTAACAAACATAAAAAAAACCTTGCCAGATTTATGCCAGTCTGTTTTGGAGAAAACAGAACATTAGTGTCACTCACTGACAGTGTTTGGTAAATTACTCAAAAAAAAGTAATCCACTACAAATTACTAATTAATTCTTTAAAATTGTAATATTACTGATTACTTCTTTTTAAAAGTAATCAGATTACTAATTACTTTACTTTCAAATTACTTTCAAGGTTACTCTACTTTTCAATTTATCAAACATAAAAAATACACTTCAAAGTGAAACTTATAGTTCTTTCCGTAATTTATTAATGACTGAAAATGTACACAAGTATCAAAACAGCTACATGAATGATCACTTAAATTTTTTCCCTGATAACAGTAAATAAAACGAAATACAGTAATACAGCATTTGAAACTGTAAAAGGTCTAATTGTATACACTCGGGATATAAAAAAACATTGTGCTTTTGTAAAATAAAGAAATCAGACAGGGTGCGCTTTCTGCTGTCTCAGTCTCTGCAAATATTTTTCTGAAATGCATCACTAAAAATGAATGGAAACTCAAAGAATACTTGACACAAAGGCACGAGAAATGTGTCTAAAGAAAGACTGAAGTGTCTATTTTTAAATGAAGTAAATCATGATGAAAACAAGTATTCTCTGTTAAAGTAATCCGTATGAAACCAATGCAAGGTCCAGCCTTTCTCATCTGAACTTATTATCACTATTCATACGATAATCATTCACGTGAGACACGTGTAAATGCCCACATCACCTCTGTAAACAAAGCGTGAAGATTAATCAAATTCTAGGTTACTTTTCGTTTTCAGAAGAAGACACGCTGTTAGGAATAAGCTTGTCTTTACCTCAAAAGAAGAACGCGATGCGACACACGGCTTTATTCACTAGAGGATATAATTTCTAGAGTCATTTTTAGAACTTATATTAGTGTCATTGTGACATAAACTTGTATGCATTTACGGTACAAGTTGATCTATTTCCAAATTATGATGTCAGACTAAAATATGTGCAATCGATTGCAACATTTTGAAATATGTTGCATGTCTCATTGCATCTAAATGTTATACAGCTTGTCTCCATGTTTGTTCGCATTCTCTGGTGATTCATTAAATGGCATACTGATGCGCAAAACATGATTTTAAACAAGATTCATAACACTGGATTCATAATTAAAGTAATTTTATTGACATTAGTAACTGTATTTCATAAATTTAAAATGAAAAATGTCAAAATGAAAAATTAGGAAAAGTAATTACAATACAGTAACTCTTCTAACTGGACACTTAATTTCTGAATTGCTTCAATTTGTAAGTCAACCATCATAATAAAATGCTGCTAGACTCACATTCAGCTGTTTCAGATAAAACCGAATGCACTTTCACTTTGAAAGTGTCACCAAACGTGCAAGAACCAATGTAAATGTCAGCGTTTTTCCGCTGAGCCTGTCCTATGTGTTGATCTCCACACACACAGACTGACACTGAAGCGCTCGTGTTTGTGCGAGTATTCAGCTCATGTCGTAGCACACAGGGCGCTGGAAGGCTAGCACGCAGCATCTGGGTGCTCATCTGCTTCTTAATGACATGCTAATGGCGTTAACGTTGTGCTTGCTGTGGGTGCGAGTGTGTGTGTGTGTGTGTGTGTGTGTGTGTGTGTGTGAGAGTGTGGATGTATCAATAAACCCTCACTGGCTGAAGTGCTCTACAGCTGAGCTCGTAACACAGTTCAGCAGTGCATCTGTAAGTCCTGATGTTCTCCCATGATCCTGATTCAGATCTACACGACTGTGACTAGACTTTATATGAGAGGGTTGATGGTGCTGAATTCGAAATATCAGAATTTCCCATTTCAACTTAGAGATGTAGAGATATGAATGAAATATATTTGAAATGATTGAAGTGATGAGGGTTCTGAAGTTTCTATTTTGCATGATGATAAATCCTGTTAAGCAAACAGCATGTGTGTAAAACACAGTAACCAATCCTCTCTGATGAACCATACAGTTGCAGAACAAATTTTAGCATTTGCATTGCTAATTTAAATATGGTTGATAGACTTTAGTGTTGTCAGTGTTAACTAAAACTAATCTCATCTAACTAAAACATACATATTAGATCAAAAACTTAAAGCTAAAAAATTCTGTAAAAAAATGAAATAAAACTTATTAACTTTTATTACAAAAACATAAATTTAATTTAATAAAATTGAAGAAAGCACACAAAAAAGCTAAAACATATAGTTAAAATGTTTATTTTTTAAATATGAAAAAATATTGTAAAAGTATGTAAATCAGTGTTATTTTAGTAGAATTGATAAACTATTATATTATTTTTATTTTGAATTGGATTTTATTTTTATATTTTAAGTGTTTACTTTAATTTAAAGTTGTAATAATTTAGTTTAATAATTTTTTAGATATTAGCCTTAGATTAATTAGTTTGAGATATTTTAGTGTTTAAAATGTAACTAGAAATGCTGGCAACTAGTGTACTTTTTATGTTTTATTTCAGTTATTCTTTCTTTTATTCCAAGTGACAATTATTTATTTATTTTTGGCTTCAGTTTAAAGTTAACTATAATAACCCCGGATATAAATGATATTTAGACAAAACAAAACACTACTTGTTACACTACACGTTTTCACATAACATGTTCACATTTTACTAGTTAGACTTTTTCCAAAATATAATTCCTGACTAAATGTATAATCAAGTGAAACATTATGAAGTTTCAATAACAATATACACTACTACTGTAGATAAGGAATGTATATTGTCATTCCTTGTCATTTATGTGTTTTATGGCCTTATTTAAGTGATTTAACATTTTAATTTTTTCACTAACCACGCATAACATTTTTTTCCCTCGAAACCACAATCATATACATACATGCTGCTCCCATATTATTATAGCCCAGTTTGTGCTGATTACAGTGAGATTAGACTTTAGCCATTTAGATGATTATAAGCAACTGAAAAAAGCACAAATGTCAGGGCATGACAACACTTCTCCAGGCCCCAAAAATACCTTTAGATCTCAGAGGGTTAATATTGCTGTTTTGTTTCTTTATACAATACGTCATAATTTGAGCAACAGAATGGTTCTTTAATATCCCACATCAATCCGACAGATCCACGTACAGCCACTCGTACACGTGAGTGGGATAAACTCTGGCATGTCCAACGTTCGTTTGTAAAACTGTGTCTGAGTAAGTGCAGGTGCTCATGAATATTCATCATACGGAGAGAAGGCGCCACTGTCTGATCACACGCTGTTAGCATGTAAGTAAGTGAGGGATTCATACAGATAAATCTCATCTGTAACACATGATCACATTAGTGGAATATTTTTTGTGTTAAAATGGAATTCTGTCAGTCTGTTTCATTGACCGTCATTCCAGACAAGCTCTTTCACTTCTACATACAGTAAAGTAATAAAAAAGGAAATGCGGTAAAAAAAAAAAAAAAAAGTTTTATTTTTTTTAAATAAGTATATATTTAGATATGCATCTACATTCAATAAATCATTTGCATTTTTTTTATTTCAATAATAATATTTTAAAAACAAATGTATTCAAATGGCTTAGTATCAGTGTAAATCTGTTTATTGTTTAAAAAAAATTATTCAAAATATGGCTGAAGTGTTGCTATGTGGTTGTTAGGGTGTTGCTATTTGGTTGCCATGCAGTGGCTGGGATGTTTTGGATTCTGGGTGGTTGCTATGCTATTCTGGATGCTGGATGGTTGCTAGGCAGTTGCAAGGATGTTCTGGATGCTGTGTGGTTACTAGGGTCTTCTGGGTAGTTGAGACTGAAACAAATAGGAAATTATCTAAATAATTTAAAACTAAATAATCTGTTTTTGTGTGTGTGTGTGTGTGTGTGTGTGTGTGTGAGTGTGTGTGTCTGTGTGTGTATGTGTGTGTATTTGTGTATTTAAAATACATTACTATTTTAGGAAGCGTTTTACATTTCGTCTTATATTTGTCGGACGAAAATGTATCACATCACAGATTTATTCATTTGTTTGTGTTGAAACTAAATCAATGAAAAAGTTGTATTCAATTCAAATACATATCTCTTAATATCTCTTATTTATCTCACATTTTCTAAGTAAACAGTGGGAAAAAATGCCTGAGAAAGACTTTTAATGGCAAATTTACTTAATGAAATCTGAAGTTCATTTGTTTAGATTTTAAATGCTGTTACTGTTTATATTTTGTCTCCATCTGTCTAAAAAAATGGATTCGTGTTCATAGGAATACCTACAAAACCTAATGAGATCACTTTGGGATTACAGATCGTGCAATACAAGGCTGCTTTCCAGTGGCGGAAAGAAAGTTTAATGAGTTAAATCTGCTCCGAATGGTGTTTCATAATTACAGCTCGTTCCCTAAAGGACCAGAGCGGTGCGAGAAACACAGAACTAGAGAGAACATATGCTAACATCATTTTATGTCTCTTTAAGACAACCGAACAACACAGTCAATAAAACCAGAGCCGAGCGTGTGGGATTAGTGCGCGTGAAATATGAAAGAGTCCAAATTAAAAAGCGCATCTCTGATTAAGAGGACTCTGAAACTTTGCCAGCGTGTAAAAGAGAGCTTTAATGATCCGTTTTTACAGTGGGATTTGTAGCACGTAAACATAAGCTTGAAGCAGTGTTGGGGAGTTATTACTTGCATGTAATGGAATTGTGCAATTTAATTACAAATACATCTAACTGTAATCAATTAGAATTACTGAGAAACACACACACACACACACACACACACACACGCACACACACACACACACACACACAATTTAATTTATTTCTTTCCCAAATAGAATTGACTGCTATAGAGAATACATTTATTCAACAACTTGTTTTATTTCCTATTTTGGTTTATGTATATGCCTTATTTTGTAATATTAGCAGTTTTTTTCCAAGGCATTGTTTGATGCCAGTGTTTCTTGTCATAGCTACCCTTACCATCTTATTTTATTAAGTATACTTAAGTAAAGTTCAAGTATAATTTTAAGTATACTTTATGTATTTAGCATACACATATAATTGTATAAGTAGTAAACTTGTAAGTGTACTGTTTCAATAGTCCTTGGGACTAAATTGGGCCACTTTCTAATATATAAAATTATACTTATAAGTATAACAGTAGCAAACTTTGAGTACACTGCTAGTTTACATCTATGTTTTTTTTAGTTGTTGTTGTTTTTTTTTAGTTTGTACTGCAATTATACTAAAAGTGAACTCATAGGTACACTGATAGTTTACTAATTAGATACTTGTAGCAGTTTTGGTACAGTATACTGTAGTCAAACTATTAGTTAAGTAGTTTTATACTGCAAGTATACTCATATGTTTTCTTTAAGTGAGCTTTACATCAAACTTTAAGTATACTACTATGTCCCTATTTAGGATTTAATTTGTATATATTTTGTTATATGAATATCTGAACAAACAAACATCAAGAAAGGTATCTGCTTGTAAACAAAAACATTTTATTCTAGCTTCATGCATTCTTTTTTATAAACACTTTAATTTGGGTATGTTTCATAAAAGAAAGAAAGAAAGAAAGAAGGATTTTGATCAAAAAGCTGAAAAAAGACCATGAATTGGATTACAAGTGGAAGCCTTTTTGTTTTGGTTTCTTCTTCGCCTGTGTTTCGGATATTCTGTACAGAAGATGTGTAATAGCGCCCCCTACAATATAACAATGGAAACATGGATTCCCCGAGCGCAAGTGAAGCTCAAATATATTTAGACTTTTTCTAAGTATAAGTCAAGTGTACTTAAATGTCATTTTAAATATAAGTACATTAAAGGTATACTGAAAGTATACTTTGCTATGTTCAGTTTAGTTTTAGTATACTAAAAGCACAATTTAAAAACATCTTTTTTTATAAGGGTATGCAAGGATTTTATTTCATAAACAGTATCATAACTATTAACTATATCTTTTAAATCAGTATGTATTCTCAAAGTAAAAAGATGTGCAAAGTCTGTTTTTGCCATAGGCCTACCTCTGATTGGTTATTTCTATAGCATCGCTGTTTAAAAGTAATGAGCTGGTGAAGTGGATTTACTCATTTTAGAGTATCGTGTGCATGTTATATTCGAAGCAGGTTTCGTAACAAGTGTCAGCAGACTGTTAATGTTTCAAAATGAGTGATTCATTCATAAATCCAGAAGATTTTACATTCATGCCGTGGAAGTACAATCAAGAAGAGTTGCAGTCCACTGTTTTCATTTTCTCTTAATTTGCAGCAGTCGTAATAGAATGTGTTTGATTGATGCAGTTGCATTTTCATGTTTCCAGCTAAAATCGTCCTTTTTCTTGGATGGAGAGCTTGTGTTGAAAGTGTGATGGTGTCTTCTGCTCCTGTGAACATCTGTGTGTGTTTAAGGTAAAAGAAAAATGCATTCTTTGTCCTCGACGGAGTGAATCCCCGTGATAATTTAGTGCTGAGACTGCAGTTAGTGAACTATACAACAAAGCTGCCACAGCACTTCTTAAATGTATGAAGCTAATAGTGAAGTAATAATGAATTGTAAAGTAATGCTAACACAAACAGAGCTTCATAAAGGGGTCAGTGCAAGTTAGGGGTCTAAATATAGCCTTTTTAATTTGATTACAATTTCATAATAAAACAGAATTATAACTAAAAATGGCGTGTGTCAGGAAGAATGTGTCCATAATTGGTTAAAATTTATTAATTTTGATTTATATTACTATTATTTATAATAATAACAATAAAATTAATACAATTATTATTATTATTATTATTATTATTATTATTATTATTATTATTATTATTGTTGTTGTTGTTGTTATAAATGGGTAAATAAATTTAATACAATTTTTGTATTTAATTTTATTTTGAGCAAGTTTGAGCAAGTCCATGCAGTTTTTAATTTTCTTTCATAAAAATGCATGCTACATCTACATTATTGTTTTCAGTAATTATATTTATATACATATATATATATATATATATATATATATATATATATATATATATATATATATATATATATATATATATATATATATATATACACACACACATTATTATAAGTAACATCAACAAAAGCAACAATATAAAATGTTTTCTAAATATTTATTGTTTTATTTTATTTTGAGCAAGTTTGATTTTTTGGTCAGAAATATGCACAATATCTACATTAGTGTTTTCAGCTATTTTTTTTTATTAAATAAAAAAATTAAGTTACAATCAAACTCATCTACACCCAGATTATTTTACAGATTTGGAGTCTATTATTAAGTAGGAATAGAATTATAGTTTGAATAGACATGGATTGGTAATGCACAGAGTATTATAGCAATAGAATATTATTGAAATTCAGTTTATTAAATTCCAGAATTGTCTGTCTGATTGATTAATGCACCAAAGCATTTTTACACTTATAACATTTGTATATGCAAATACTGATGCATGTGTTTTGGCATATTTGAAAATCCCTGCCAGAGTACACACTTCAAAAGTGTTTGCGTAAATTGTAGTCCGTCATGAGAAAATTTGACATTGCCACACACACTTTGGTTGATGGATGAGACTCTCAAGCAGGCTGATCTCAGTCTATTACAGCTCCTTCCACACCCTCAGATGGTCTAAAGTAACTATCTGGGCTTTTCATAAAGAGAGTCGTTATGTTTTACGATGTTTTCTGTGCTTGATGCTCCTCTAGCATGCCTTAGCTTTAAGTATGCATGATGAAGCCAGAACCATAGAGGAGAGGAGGAAGACGTGATGAAGAGCGGATGAATAATTGATTGGTGTTTGGCAGCCCGAGGCTCAGGCATGCTGTGCCGTTCTGTGGTGCATTGTGGGTAAACTCTCTGCATGCTGTATCTCGGGCGTTTTGGGTTCTCAGTGGTGACCGGATAAAGTTGCAAAACAACACGGATGTCTGGAGCGTGTATCGCGGTGAAAGCTGCTGTGGCCTCATGACTCCGATTAGTTGCTTTATGGACTTAATTAAGATGTGACTCTTAAATGAAACAGCTCCAGTTTAATGGGAGATTTACAGAAGGATATGCTGAATGCAAGAACACACACACTGAGGCTGTTTTTGTGTGATTGGGTAAATATCTGCAAGTGTTTCTGAAGGCTCTGTTATCAGTGAAGTGAAGATGAGTCTAATGCCTGCCGTTAGTGAAGCTGCAAGCTGTTACTCTCTATCTGTCTGTCTCTCTCTCTCTTTAAACACACACAGAATATCACAGAGACTTGAGGATGGACTCTTCTGACTCTCGCCATCAAGATACTGATCCAAACACCCTTAAACCTTCATGCAAATAACCACGAGAACATATTAGAAACTATATATCAACACTCTGACAACCGTGAAATTTGTTTCAATAATCACATTTTCAAAATGCATTTATTCAAATAGTTTTGCAAGCACCGCGCACCATGTTTACCTAAAAAAGGCATGTGTACATGTTTGTATAACAGACAGTACTATATATATATATATATATATATATATATATATATATATATATATATATATATATATATATATATTTTTTTTTTTTTTTTTTTTTTTTTTTCTGTGGTTTGACAGGAGATGTTGAGAAACCTTACATTACATTTGTAATGTTTTAGTCTAAGTGTATCATCTCTCTCTCCTTCTTTCTCTCTCTCTCTCTCTCTCTCTCTCTCTCTCTCTCTCTCACACACACACACACACACACACACACACACAGTTTTTATAATGAGGAGAATCACGTCTGTTCTTAATGGGTTATTTTTCTTTGTACTGGGATGAAAATGTCAAATGCCAGTCAGAAGAGAACTCCTGCAAACATCCAAAAGGTGTGTGTGTGTGTGTGTGTTTGTGTGTGTGTGTGTGTGTGTTTGTGTGTGCGTGTGTTTGTGTGTGTGTGTGTGTGTGTGTGCATGTGTGCGTGTGTGTGTGTGTTTGTGCGTAGTCGTTTGGAAGTGACTGTGATTTAAGCGTCACAAACCCTCTCCACAGGTGTGTGTGTGTGTGTGTTGTTCATGTGTTCCAGGCTGTTTAATGTCGGACACACATCCAAGATATTCACACACTTCAGGTCAAGAGTTCAAGTTTCAGTTCTAATTTATTTCTGCAGCATTCCTTCCTTTAACACTGAACATGCAATTATTCAAAAATACATTCAAATGTAATTCTTTTCTCAGTTTTGCATGAAAACACACACACACAGTGTGTATATATATATATATATATATATATATATATATATATATATATATATATATATATATACATACACACACACACACACACACACAATATAAAGGCCTAAAAATTTAAGGTGTTTTTAATTGCATATATAAAAATTCTATCCAGTCTGGACTGCAAAGTTTTAGCATCAGATAATCAGCTTCATGTTGTGTATGTTTATCAGTTCAAAAACATCACACTTAATGCAGGCCTGAGTATTTTCTCAGTGTGTTGTGCGTCTGTTGATTTCCCTCCTTCAGCTGCAATATTTTAATTACGGAAACGCTCACAGACACGCCTCTAATTAATAGACATGACGTGAAAATGATGTGATGCATATGCAAACGCTGCGTTTATAGCAGAGTATGTTTTCATTACTGCACAGCGTGAAAGTACACAAACACACAGTGATGCCAGATTATTCATGAATGCACTTCTGAGGAACTCAGAGCCCCTGTGTCATTTGATTTTGTTTAAGTGTGAGAGGTCAATATGTCATCGACTGTAAAACTCTGTTCTGTAAATGAGAAATTTGGACACATTTTTTAGCCGGAAGCAATAGTTTAAAGTTAAAAACATCTTGATGGACTTGATTCAGCTTTCATTATCTCCAGATGTTAACTGCTGTACTGGAGTGTTGTGGATTATTGTGATGTTTTTATCAGCTTTTTAGACCTTCATTCTGACGGCACCCATTCACTGCAGAGGATCCATTGATGAAACACTGATGTAATGCTACATTTCTCCAAACCTGATGAAGAAACAAACTCATCCTAATCTTGGATGACCTGGGGGTGAGTAAATTAATCAAATGTTTCATTCTTGGGGTTAAACTTTTACAAAAACAATCATGTTTTACAGTGGAATAAACAAAGCTGTTCATTCTTAGTCTACTGTATTATCAGCTCAGGTCCATTTAATAATATTAAAAGATACAACTTTTGATTTTAATAATGCAGTGGTAACTTTTAACATTAAGATGAATGAATGTTTAAGAAGTATTTTAATTGTTAGTTAATGTTAATGTTACACAGTTAACTAATGGAACCATATTGTAAATTATTATTAATGTTGTACAATTATGATGTGAATGGCCCCAGTCAGACATGATAAATGTTGACTAAAATAATGTGTATTACAGCATTTATTAGGCTACTAAAAGAGTATGACTGAAGTCTTCAGTAGTTTTGTCAAAATTAAAGTCTTAAAGTTTGTCCTTTATTTGAACTGTCACATTTGGAAATGTAACTAAAGCAGCAACCGCTCCAGCATTCTCTCTCTCTCTCTCTCTCTCTCTCTCTGTGTGTGTGTGTGTGTGTGAAGGAAGCCCACAGGCGTCTTTATCCTACTCAGATCTGACCAGGCCGGGCTGCAGCTGGGTAGTTCTGGCTCTGAGTACTCACACACACACACACACACACACACAGACACACACACACACACACACACACACACACACACACACACACACATACACACACAAACACACAGAGCCGGAAAGAGCCCAGGCTATACACACGCTGCCAGTCCACACAGCTGAGCGGAAGATAAGATACGCGTGTCTCTCTTTGTCTGTCTCTCTTTCTGTAGATGTATTAAAGGTGAACACATTTCTATTTCTTCCTCTGAGTTTTAGTATATAATATAATATAATATAATATAATATAATATAATATAATATAATATAATATAATATAATATAATATAATATAATATAATATAATATAATATAATATAATATATTTTAAATAATATATTTTAAATAATATATTTTAAATAATATATTTATTTACTTTTTTAAAAGCAATAATTATTAATAATAACCAAATTAATTTATTAATTTAAATTAATTTATACACGTTTTAATGTATGACCTACATTTTTTATTAATTATTATTATTATTATTAAAAAGTAAATAATTAATTTCAATTGTTCTAAATATTCTTATATCAAGTCAAATGGTTTATATAAGATATTCTTATAAACTGTATATTAGAATAACATATGAAGGTTTAGAGGGAGGATTTGCATTCAGGCTAAATATTTTTGCACTTGCAATTACATTTTAAGGTTTTACATACTGTAAGTGTAATTTATGTTTTGGAAAATATTTTATGTTTTCCATCTATCCTTAAAGTCCTTTTACGGTGAGTCAGTTCACTAATGTTCAGAAGTTTAGTGTCAGTTAGATTTATTTTTATGTTTTGGAAAGAAGACTCTTCTGCTCACCAAGCCTGCATTTATTTGATAAAAAAATACAGTGAAAACAGCAATATTGTGAAATATTATTACTATTTCAAATAGCTGTTTTCTGTGTGAATCTCTGTTAAAATATAATTTATTTCTGTGATGCACAGCTGTATTTTCAGCATCATTCCTTCAGTCTTCAGTGTCACATGATCTTCACAAATCAGAATAATATGATGATTTACTGCTCAGGAAACATTTCTGATTATTATCAATGTTGAAAACAGTTGTGCTGCACAATACTTTAGTGGAAAATGTGATGCATTTTATTTTTCAGGATTCTTTGTTGAATAGAAAGTTGAAAGGTAACGAGCAGTAGGTAACTAGTTGTCTGTTTAGCTAATCTGCGTTTACCTGTAAATATCTAAATGCGTGCAAATGTTCGCACAGTTGCAATGATGCATGAGAAACAAAAACACTTCATACACAGACACAGCATGTTCAACGAGCTTGACCCAATGTGTGCAAAAATTGACATCTGGAATAATATTTTGAGACAATAATGGACTTCTCAGGACACAAATTACTTATGCAAAACAGCTAAATGCTTTTATGCAAATCTGTTTGGTGAAAATGTACCCTTCATGTGTGTGTGTGTGTGTGTGTGTGTGTGTGTGTGTGTGTGTGGCCACCTGACAAACGTTCCCTCTTGTATTGTTTGACATCCTCAGCCTGCTGTTCATGATCACCCAGAGCGCCTGCAGTTGTGCGTGCGTTCGCTCACTGAAGAATAACGCTATTTTAAGACACAACACACACAGCTTAAGGCCTTTGTGTCTCATTCTATTTGTCCCGTTCAGGAATGTGTGTGTGTGTGTGTGTGTGTGTGTCTGGGTTAATAATCAGAGAACTCACACTTCATGAGTACATTGTGTGTGTTGATGTGTTTAAAGGGATTGTTCAGCCAGAAATAATCATTGTGTCGTCATTTACTGTCCTTCATGTCGGTCCAATCTTCTTTCTTCTGTGGAACACAAGAGGAGATTCATATTCTGTAGCTCTCAGACATCACACATTATAAAATATAAATATATTTTACATGCTTACATGCACACACACACACACACACACAGAAAAAAAAAATAGTAAATGTAATATTATTTATTTGTATAATATTTATAAAATAATGCTATTTATACATTTTAATTCATGTTTAATAACTTTGCCTTAATTTTTTTAATTTTACTTTTTTTTTTTGTTTTAATTTTTAAAACCAAAAGTATCATGCAAAAAGAAACTAAAAATATTGTCTTGTAACATTTTTATGCACTACAATGAAATGTACTTCAAAATCTGTTGTATTTTTAATTCCTTTTACATTATTTTACTAATCAGTATTGTTGCAATTATTTACTGTTATGCATTTTAATTGATAAAAATAATGCATGTTTAATTTATAATTTAGTAATATTTATTTATTTAATAATAGTTTATTAGTTTATTACAATTCAGTTATTAAGCATTTTTATATATTTTAATGTGATATTTTATTACATTTTTTTATTATTAATGTGCCTAATTTTGAACCAACTCTCATTATAATATATTTTCGAAAAACATGAGGGTGAGTAAATGATGACGGAAATATTATGAAGTGTTGAACTTTCCCTTTAAGTCCTTCACACTCTTCTTATGACTTTATTAGGCATGTTTCATAAATCATTGCTGAATTAATATCTGTATGAATGCAATAGTATTGGAAGGACACATTTAGGGAACATTAAGCAATGTTTAGCAGGCGTGATGTCCTCACAGGAGGATATAATGGATGGAGACACTCAACACACACATGCACACACTCTTACACTGATGTGTGTGTGTTTTGGCAGACGTGTGTGAGACGGATGGAGCTGAAGCTGAAAATCATTGCACAAATGGAACTTCTGAGGAAATTTCAGGTACTATTAGGACCCAAAAACACAAGAAACACAATTTCTATGTATTTTTGTCTTCTGATATATTGCATTAGTGGCTGAATCTCACAAAAAAACATATCCAGGTTGTATTTCACCCCCAAAATCAAAGGAAAAAGTAAGAAATAATATGTTGGATATGGAAAATAAATCCTGTATTTTTTGGATCATGCACTTTTTTTTTTGCATTGCATTGCAATATTATTTTCAAAACAATTAATCACATTCCCTACAAATTCCCATTACTGTAATGTGTCCTGACATCTTGCTTTTAAGAGTTTTCTCATTAGATTCTTATTAATTTAATAAAATAAAAAAATTACTGTTTTACTGGGGTGTATGTACTTTACCCACCATTATTTTTAATATCTCAGTTGTTTCTCCTAATGTTAAAAAAGATAAATAAATAATATATAATATCAATATTAAAAAAATATATAGTATTAAAACCTTCATATTATAAATTATATTTTCTATAAGTATTTTAAATATATTTTTCACTTGTTTGCACACTTGAATTATCATTAACTTAAATGAGAGTTATTAGAGTTAACTAAAACTAAAACCATTAAATATATTAATATTTGAAATAAAATAAACTTTAAACATTCAAATATAAAAAAGCTAGTTGCCAAAGCAACATTTATCATTTTTGCTTAAAGTACTAAAACCGCTACGAACTCCCGAACTGATTCAAATGATTCGCGAACCCGCTTTGAACTCCTGAACTGACTCAAATGATTCGCGATCCCCAAACTGACTCAAATGATTCGCGAACCCGCTTTGAACTCCTGAACTGACTCAAATGATTCGCGATCCCCAAACTGACTCAAATGATTCGCGATCCCGCTACGAACTCCCGAACTGATTTAAATGATTCGCGAACCCGCTACGATCTCCCGAATCGATTCAAATGATTTGCGATACCCAAACTGACTCAAATAATTCGCGAACCTGCTCCGAACTCCCGAACTGATTCAAATGATTCGCGAACCCGCTACGAACTCCCGAATAATTGATTCAAATGATTTGCGATACCCAAACTGACTCAAATGATTCGCGAACCCGCTCCGAACTCCCGAACTGACTCAAATGATTCGTGGGCCCTTGTTGAACTCCCAAACTGATTCAAATGATTCGCCATCCCGCTCTGAACTCCCGAACTGACTCAAATGATTCGCGATCCCGCTACGAACTCCCAAACTGATTCAAATGATTTGTGATCCCCAAACTGACTCAAATGATTCGCGAACCCGCTTTGAACTCCCGAACTGACTCAATTGATTCACGATCACAACCGCTCAAATGTGATTTTCTACTTCAGAGTTCCCAGAATGCTGTTTTGTGCCATAATCAAACGCAAACAATCTTCATAACTTCAACCAAACATGCACAGACAAAATACCACCCTTTGGTCTGTATGAATAATTAATAAAGCTCATTTTCACACATCAAGAAACTGAGGGAGACACATGCATTACTCAAAGGGCCTCAGGAAAATGTTCCTGCTCTTTCATCACTATTAAGATATCTTGTATTTTGTTAAATTATTATAGTTTATAATATATCTAGACATAAATGGGAGAATTGTTTTTATAGAGTAAGAGTAAAGACCTTAAAAAATTTGTAAGAATGTTATTTTAGTATTGTTGACATACTAGTTTTTGCTAATATGTTTAATTATTTTTTAATATGTTCTGTTTTAATTTTATTTATTATTTTTTATTTATTTATTTTTTTGTTATAGTTGTAATAATTTTTATGTGTTTTGTCTTTCTAATAGTTTCTGTTTTTTTATTTTTGTCTGTATGCTTTTATAATTTTTTTATTTATATTTCAGTTTTAGTTATTTTAGTAAAGTTACTACAATCCATTCCAAAAATACCAAATACCAAAAATTAATGATTTGGATATATTAAGGATATATATAAAAATAAGCACTTGTAATCCATTTTAAAAATGTCAAAAAAACAAAACAAAAAAACATTTGTAATCATTTCAAAAATTCAATTTTTTTTTAATTTCATTATATTACAGTACATTTAAAAATATTTGTAATCACACTTCAGTTACTTTTTATTAATTACATGATTACATATTATTCACAAAATGGCAATAAATGATTCCTAATTCATGGGTTCTCCTTAATTTTTCTTTCATATTTTAAAGTGTACTTTCTAAATTGACATTATTTCTTATTTACATGTGATGCAGGGAAGCTTTTGTAAGTAAATCATCTTTCACTTAATATATTTAGTTTAAAGATCCTTAAGATTTTAAGGTAATATAACAATAAAGTATCACATGCATGTTCTCTGGCACTGATTAATGGTCACATATGTTGTTATTTTAAAATGATTAATAGTAATATTATATTCTTCTGATTTAATTGAGTAAAACTGATTAATTAATCTGATAAACCTCCTGCAGTTCCTTTACAAAGCCCAGTTTGGGAAACCTTGACCTACTGTTTAATACACTTTATGATGTAAATAACAACGAATGGAAAATGTTTTCTTTTTTTGTGTGTGTTTTTACATTAATATATGATAAAATATTTTCCTATTTAAATTAACGAGATAAAGTAAAAAGTCATCAAAAGTAGTAAAAAGTAATCAGATTACGTAAAATCTGTAATGTATCGGATTACGTTACAAACTTTAAAAACGAGGTATTATTTGACATACACTACAGTATTGTAAAACGCTTTAAAATGAATATGGATAGACGTCCTGATAATTTGAGCTTGGAAGAATTTGAGAAATGTTTTACATCCACAGTCTGAGACATTGTTAAGATCTCGTCTGAAACTGTGAGATTACATCCATGCTTTCTCTGTGTAATCTCATTATTCATAATTTGATATTATTACTGTATATTACTGAAATGTGTGATTTCTCTTTTGCTGTAGAAGAGCTGTGACTGAATACTTGATTCTCTGTCGATGAATTAAAGGATCTGATTGGCTTAATATGAGCGGTCAGTCACACACAGACACACACACACACACGCACGCACACACACACACACACACGCACGCACGCACACACACACACACACACACACACACACACACACACACACACACACACACACACACACACACATGCATATGCAAACAGGAACCTTCACTTATGCAGTAATTATATATTAATGCATGGAGTTGCATTACTAAAAAGAGCCTCTCAGCTTTAATGCAGTATATATGTACCATCTCTTGCAGTTTCTTGTATTTTTCATCAAACGCTCGACTCGGTGAGCAGCTCAAAGTCGTGTGTGTCTTTCCAGCGCTGAAATCTCGCAGTGAGTCCCTGCTGTCACGCTTCTAAAGTTGCTTAGTAACTGAGGAAGTGAAGCTTTCGTACGACTTCTGACTGTGAGCATATGCTGTACACACACACACACACACACACACACTTAAACACGCTCACTCACACACTCTTTAGAGAAAGTGTGTGTTGATAGTCTTAAGTATCCAACTGATTGTAGATATGAATGAGATAGACTGAGAGTGGAGACAGACATTAATAAAGACAATCAAATAATCAGTCAACTCATGATGTGTGTGCAATATGAGAGGTGTCATAAATCAGTATGAAATTATCCAGTAAAACTTTTACAGTCTGTGTATATAGGGGAAGTATTAATTTATTTGAAAAATATTTTTATACTTTTATTCATCAAGAATGCATCAGACATTACAGTAAATACATTAAAAATGTTGCAGAAGATTTGTATTTTAAAAAGAAATGCTGTTCTTTTGAACTTTCTACTCATCAAAGAATCCTGAAAAATAAAATGTATCACGGTTTCCACAAAAATATCAATGTTTTCAACATTGATGATAATCAGAAATGTTTCTTGAACAGTAAATCCTCATATTTTCATGATTTCTGAAGATCATGTGACACTGAAGACTGGAGGAATGATGCTGAAAATACAGATGTGCATCACAGAAATAAATTATAGTTTAATGTATACTGAAATAGAGAACAGATATTTTGAATTGTAAAAACATTTCATAATATTGCTGATTTTATTGTATTTTTTAATCAAATAAATACTGCCCTGGAGAGCAGAAAAATCTTTTTTCAAAAACAATAAAAATCATACCTTAAACCTTTGAGTCATAGTACTTAAGTATAGTTACTTACTGATTGAATGTGTATATTACAGTGTATATACTATAACTGTGATCATTTTTGACAACATACACCTGATTATATGTATTATAATATATAAAGTATTTGCTATATATTCAGTCTATGTAGAGAATAGTAGCAGTTATTCCTGATGACATCATCTGACAACACTAGTCTAGGTTGACTCTGCTGGCACCCATAGCGATTAAACAAAGAAACTTTTTAGTTCCTCAACTACAAACTTGCTGTCACGACTTTCGTCCCTAACAACAGTAACATGCACAACCACGCAGTCACGAATCAACCCTAAACCAACCGCTAAATGAAGTTTCTTATAGATGTTCTGTAAATGAGACTTGATAATTTGCTGCTTAAAATAGCGGATATTTTCCTCCTCGTCTCATCGCTCTCAAGAACACGCTGAACTTTTATTCACTGTGGGTTTAAAGTGAGCAGATTTACTCTTCACAAGCAGCTCTTCTCCAGCTGATCGACTTCAGCTGCTAAACTGACTCGATAGCGCACACACAGAAATCAGGAGAAGTCCATGTTAATCAGTTGTTACTGTTTTCTATTGATTTTGAATCTCTGTACTTAATGAAATCTGTTCACTATCAACATCTTCAACTCAGTCCCACCGTCTTTAAAGGATTTGTGTTTTACTGAGCGTGTAGTAATGCATTTCTAGGATTTGCTGTGAAGGACATACACAATTCTGCTAAATCTGTTGCCTGAGTTTTAACGAACATTTTCAATACGAAAGATTTTTATTTTATTTTTATATATATTTTTTGCAGTTGGGGAGCATGTGATATGAGCTAGATAGACAGATGGATGGATAGATAGATGGATGGATAAATGGATAGATGGATAGATGGATAGACGGATGGATAGAGTGATGGATGGATGGAGTGATGGATGGATGGACTGACGGACGGACGGACGGACGGACAGATAGATGGATAGACGGATAGATGGATAGACAGATGGATGGATAGAGTGATGGATGGATGGAGGGACTGACGGACGGACAGACGGACAGATAGATGGATAGACGGATAGACGGATAGACAGATGGATGGATGGATGGATGAATAAATGGATAGACGGATAGACAGATGGGTGGATAGAGTGATGGATGGACGGACGGATGGACAGATAGATAGATGGATAGATGGATAGACAGATGGATGGATAGAGTGATGGATGGATGGAGGGACTGACGGACGGACAGACGGACAGATAGATGGATAGACGGATAGACAGATGGATGGATGGATGGATGAATAAATGGATAGACGGATAGAAGGATAGACAGATGGGTGGATAGAGTGATGGATGGACGGACAGATAGATAGATGGATAGATGGATAGACGGATGGATGGATGGATGGATAGACTTATGGACGGATGGATAGATGGATGGATGGATGGATAGACTTATGGACGGATGGATAGACGGATGGATGGATGGATGGATGGATGGACGGACAGATAAATAGATGGATAGATGGATAGACGGATAGACGGATAGACAGATGGATGGATGGATGGATGGACGGACGGATGGACGGACAGATAGATAGATAGATGGATAGATGGATAGATGGATAGATGGATAGACGGATGGATGGATGGATGGACGGACGTACAGATAGATAGATAGATGGATGGACAGATGGACGGATGGATGGATGGATATATAGATAGATAGATGGATAGACAGATGGACGGATGGATGGATGGACAGATGGACGGATGGATGGATGGATAGATAGATACACACACATTTACATTTAGTGATTTAGCAGATGCTTTTATCCAAAGCGACCTACAAATGAGGACAAAAAATTTAATCAAAATTAACCAAAGAGCAATAATATACAAGTGCTATAACAAATCTCAGTTAGCTTAACACAGTACATATAGCAAGATTTTAAAATAAAAATAAAAATAAAACAGATAAAACAGAAAAAGAATAGAGCAAGCTTGTGTTAGAGGTCTTATTTATTTATTTATTGTAAGAAAACAAACAGTTAGTTAATGAATGGAGTGCAGATCTAAAAGTAGCACATTTTTTTATTTTTATAAAGAATAGAGTTAGAATAGAGTTAGAGGGTCAAATAAAGATGGAAGAGATTGTTGAAGATGGATAAGGACTCAGCTGCTCAGATTGAGTTGGGCAGGTCATTCCACCACGAGGGAACATTTGATGAGAAACTCTGTGAAAGTGATTCTGTTCCTCTGAGATGCACAATTAAGGGACGTTCACTTGCAGAACGCAAGCTTCTAGACGGCACATAGGTCTGAAGTAATGAATTTAGGTAAAGGGGTTCAGACAGAGCCAGTGGTGGTTTTGTAGGCAAACATTAATGCCTTGAATTTGATGCGAGCATCTATTGGAAGCCAGTGCAAGTTGATAAACAGAGGTGTGACGTGTATTCTTTTCGGCTCATTAAAAATTAATCTTGCTGCTGCGTTCTGAATTAATTGGATTAACAAGAGCTTGAACAAGGAGTTGTGCAGCATGTTCTGAAAGAAAGGGCTCGATCTTCTTGATGTTGAATAAAGCAAATCTGCAGGCTCGGACAGTTTTAGCAATGTGGTCTCATATATATATAAATATATATCGCTGTCTTTGACTTCTTGCTCGTATATATGAAAGAGTGTCTTGCTCCGTTGCACTGCCGGTGAAGAATTAGCACAAGCCGCTCTCAGTTCTCCGAGATTGTGATCAGTACGGTTCGCTTTGTCCTTTCATCTTCTGAGAGAGAGGAGATCTTGTCGGGCAGATGTCGAGCCACGGCTGTAAGTGAAAGTGTGTGTGATATGAGCAAGCAGGTTTGCATTCGAGCTCAGAATGAGACAGGAACATCCCGCTGGAGTTTGTTTACTAGAGGAATTGAAGCTGAAGGGTCGAGGCAGAATCACGGCGCATATGTAGGTGAAGTAAATGTCAGTGAAAACATGAGCCATATGAGTGCATCCAAATGTCTCTGTAAAAATAGTAAAACCTACTTTGTCGTTCCAAGATAAAAACTGCTTCATATGGAAACAGAAAGTGCAGAAAGCTTTTTCAGTTCTGGGTCAAGAAGGGTCGTAACCCTGAGACAATCACACTCACCGCACATGTGCCAAGGGGCTTTTAGCACATTTGTTAGAGTAGATGTGTGTGGTCATTTACACACATTCATGCTACAGAAATAGACCTATAGGGCCCTATGATTTCTTCGAAGTGGAAAAGGTGGACAAAATTGCAGTCATAAAAATGCAATTTGCTGTAAAACTAGGAATGTCACGGAATTTGCCGAAGTTTGGGTGGACAAATCAAAAGTAGATCAGTACACTTAAGTCAAAACATGTCATGGACTAGTGTCTGTGAATCTTAAACCGCACAAATGCAGTTTAAATATGAATCCTGCATGTTCTTCATGTTATATAAACGGAAACATAAAGGTCTTCACAGGAACCCGTCAAAATAACATTTCGGTTGTTTAACCTGAAGAAATTGTAAAAGAAACCATTAAAATGGAATCCAGACTCCAAACTCGTGCACAAGACACATGCCCATAAACAAGTTGACAGAACACGTACAGGTGTTTATATGCAGCCTGAAATCAGGGTAATGGGTAAAAATCTACAGTTGCTGATCAGGTTTAATTAAAGAGCACTGTGTTTACATGACCTTACACATCGTCAGCTTATTAAACATAAACAGTATAAGAGCACACATGTAAACACATTTAATGAGTGTGCTTACATGATTACATGTCTAATAACATGACAATGTGTTGTGTGAGGTGATAGAAACACCTTTAGCTGGGTTCATTTCTCAAATAAAGGTCACAAACTGGTCATTTTGGGTCAGCTACTCCAATCTTGCTCGGCTTTGCAACAACTTTTTTGCATTCTGACAGGATTTTTCCATGAAGACTGTTCACATGTCTATTTAAACTTGCAGAAATAAGAAATTATCATTACATTTTTAAGCACTGTTTCCTGCTTTGTTTTGTAAGCAGACTGCATATAGTTATCAGCCTAATAGTGTGAGTATATAAGCCGATTCAGTGACACCTAAAATCATGTGACTTGAGTTGTGCTGTTACTTTGTCACATAGTAACACCCAAAACATCTTATCAACCACCATGCATCATCCTGATATAGTTTAGGCTCAAATGTGCGTCTGTGGGATTCTTACAGCTGTTTGCCTGTCCAGCAGGTGAAAATAGTTTGATTTGATCACACACTGTGATCACACTGGACAACACACATTATTTGAGGAATCATGTCTGGGATAGAAATCTGAGTGTTTGCAAACGAACGAATACCACACGATTTGTCAGTTTTAATTGGCTGCATGGAAGTAATCATCATGGAATGAGATTATTTTTGGAACTGAGCTCATGAATATTAAATTCTCGGCTCAGTGATCCCAGTTTTGGCTCATTATTGTGTCGGTTTCTCACTGTGTGAAACAACAACATCTAATATCTTCTCAAATAATCCAAGAAAAGAGAGGAGGGTGTTTGTTTGCGCATCTGATTTACACTTCCTGTAAGATCTTATAACCGGTGTTTGACCTAAAACTATGTGACTTGCTGATTTGTGCTGATACTTTTCTGGTAAGCAAACGCTCAGAACATATTAGCAACCATCTAGCAATACCAAGCCTTAGCAACCACCAAAGCAACACGCAGAATATCTTAGCAATCATCAGCGACCAACTCCCACAACACCTCAGCATCCACCTAGCAACAACTAGAACATCTTAACAATGACTAACAATGCCAAGCCTTAGCAACGACCACAACACCTCAACGTCCACCTAGCAACACCTAGAACATCTTAGCAACGCCTAACAATGCCAAGCCTTAGCAACCACCACAACACCTCAGCGTCCACCTAGCAACACCTAGAACATCTTAGCAACGCCTAACAATGCCAAACCTTAGCAACCACCACAACACCTCAGCGTTCACCTAGCAACACCTAGAACATCTTAGCAATGCCTAACAATGCCAAGCCTTAGCAACGACCACAACACCTCAACATCCACCTAGCAACACCTAGAACATCTTAGCAACGCCTAACAATGCCAAGCCTTAGCAACCACCACAACACCTCAACTTCCACCTAGCAACACCTAGAACATCTTAGCAATGCCTAACAATGCCAAGCCTTAGCAACGACCACAACACCTCAACATCCACCTAGCAACACCTAGAAGATCTTAGCAACGCCTAACAATGCCAAGCCTTAGCAACCACCACAGCACCTCAACGTCCACCAGGCAACACCTAGAACATCTTAGCAACGCCTAACAATGCCAAACCTTAGCAACCACCACAACACCTCAGCGTCCACCTAGCAACACCTAGAACATCTTAGCAATGCCTAACAATGCCAAGCCTTAGCAACGACCACAACACCTCAACATCCACCTAGCAACACCTAGAACATCTTAGCAACGCCTAACAATGCCAAGCCTTAGCAACCACCACAACACCTCAACTTCCACCTAGCAACACCTAGAACATCTTAGCAATGCCTAACAATGCCAAGCCTTAGCAACCACCACAACACCTCAGCGTCCACCTAGCAACACCTAGAACATCTTAGCAACGCCTAACAATGCCAAACCTTAGCAACCACCACAACACCTCAGCGTCCACCTAGCAACACCTAGAACATCTTAGCAACGCCTAACAATGCCAAACCTTAGCAACCACCACAACACCTCAGCGTCCACCTAGCAACACCTAGAACATCTTAGCAATGCGTAACAATGCCAAGCCTTAGCAACGACCACAACACCTCAACATCCACCTAGCAACACCTAGAACATCTTAGCAACGCCTAACAATGCCAAGCCTTAGCAACCACCACAACACCTCAACTTCCACCTAGCAACACCTAGAACATCTTAGCAATGCCTAACAATGCCAAGCCTTAGCAACGACCACAACACCTCAGCGTCCACCTAGCAACACCTAGAAGATCTTAGCAACGCCTAACAATGCCAAGCCTTAGCAACCACCACAGCACCTCAACGTCCACCAGGCAACACCTAGAACATCTTAGCAACGCCTAACAATGCCAAGCCTTAGCAACCACCACAACACCTCAGCATCCACCATGCAACACCTAGAACATCTTAGCAACGCCTAACAATGCCAAGCCTTAGCAACCACCACAACACCTCAGCATCCACCATGCAACACCTAGAACATCTTAGCAACGCCTAACAATGCCAAGCGTTAGCAACCACCACAACACCTCAGCATCCACCTAGCAACACCTAGAACATCTTAGCAACGCCTAACAATGCCAAGCCTTAGCAACCACCACAACACCTCAACATCCACCTAGCAACACCTAGAACATCTTAGCAACGCCTAACAATGCCAAGCCTTAGCAACCACCACAACACCTCAGCATCCACCTAGCAACACCTAGAACATCTTAGCAAGGCCTAACAATACCAAACCTTAGCAACCACCAAAACAATACCCACAACACCTTAGCAACCACATACTGTAGCCACATATTGAACACATTAACAACCATATATCAAACACATAGAAAATCTTAGCAATCATTAGAAGACCACCTATACATGTAAAACACATGCACAACGAAAGGGCAACCATCTGGCTAACATACAGGAGACCTTAGCAACCATCCAAAACACAAAAGACGTTAGCAACCATCTATTAACACCCTAAATAATAATAATAATAATAATTCCTTACATTTATATAGCGCTTTTCTTTCACATTGTCAGGGTGTAGGGGGTAGCAACCACCAAACAACACCATGATCACCTTAGCAACCGCAAAGACCCAGAATGCCCCAGAAACTACATGGCAACACTAGGAAACATCTCAGCAACCAGTAACACCAAATCTTAGCGACCACTTAGCAATACCCAGAACACCTTAGCGACCACTTAGCAAACACCCAGAACATCTTAGCAACTGCAGAGCAGCATCCAGAACACTGTCGTCACACACACACACACACACACACACACACACACACACACACACACCGCACACACAACGAAAAGCAGCATAGCTGTATTTCTGGAGCGTTCCTCAAACACTCTCGCTAATGCGTCCGCCGCAGCCGCGCAGGAGACATACACGCGCGCTAAAGAGGAGAAACCAGCGAACAAGAGGCGGGAAATGGAGGGAAATCCATCTTTTTTAAAGTCTAATGTAGGATGAAAGCGTGTGACAGGCCGTGCTCTCACTCTTTAAAGTGCTTTTCCACGTCCGGCGGCGCTAGTGCCAGCGTTTTGATGGATGGCCTCGTTCAGGGTTCAAATTCTGTGAATAAAGACCATAAGCAGGCTGGAACGGGACTAAGACTCCTTCAGCCCGGCCTCTTCTCTCTTACCATCTCTCAACCATCATCCAAATCATCTTAGCAATCACCAAAAAACATCCTAAACACCTTAGTAATCATGCAATATCAGTATTCGTATCAGTACGATATCACACAGTTTAGTAGAGGTTCAGTAGAGACCATATTTCTCATTCCTTTATCTATCTGTATCCGTTTTCCACCTGCAGTGGTTTGTTTCTGAGCGTCAGACAGAAAAGGCCGGGGCTCTGTTGACCCCAATGACCCCGCTGTTGACCTCACTGACCTGATGAATTAGATTCTCTGTAGCGGGACTGTGGCTGTTTTCAGAAACAGCAGCTTTTCCAGGAACAAGCATTTTTTTTCCATGTGCTAACTGTGTGACATAATGTAATTCATGTGTAAACTTAAGTTGAGCAGCGTGATGCATTTTACTGAATTAGTTTATGTCGGTGATTCTTAAAATTATTTTCATTGCTCCTCCGTGATTATAGATGTCAGTAATATAAATGTGTGTTGTTTTTAGTACTTTTAATAAATGTGTATATTTTTAAATGCAGTAGTCATAATTTGGAATGTTTTTGTTACAGATAAAATATTGTTCTAATTAAAAAAGAATAATAATATTAATAATATTTTTTTTAATATGTAATATTAGTTTCATTTGATGTACTAAAATACTAAAATCTACTAAAATAACATAAAAATAAATAAATAACAGAAAAATCAAAATGACAGTAACTTAAATTAAGTTATATGACAAATGTATTTCACCTAAATTGTCAATGTATGTACTTTTTATTAGTAGCAGCAGTGACGTGAATTACTTCTCGTCAGATTCGATCGTAGTTTGACTCTAAATCAATTGAGAAATGCATTTCCAACACATTTTACTTACGTAATGTGACTTTTTCTTAGTGAAACAGAATATTAATAAGAGGGTAATTGGTTTCATCCATCATAAATCATTAATTGGATCAAGAAAAGTGTTCATTACAAACAGGAATGCAGGCAGGTGGTTGGAGGAAAGTGAGAAGTCATTAAACAGGTGGAGAAACGTATTACATTTTGATTAAAAATTAATTAAAAAATATATATGCCAACAAAAATAGCAAATGGCATGACACACGCTATTGTACTGTAATCGAGGTATTTTTTTACACATTAGTACTGGATCAGAAGAGAGAGAGAGACAGAGATGGAGGACTTTCACAGAGCCCTTACAGCTATAATGCATTAGAAATATCAGCTCACCACATTAAAAATACAGCCCTGTCAGCATGTAGCTTTACATTAACACAGAAAAGCCATCTATCGCCCAGCCTTTTTATCTAAAACAGCCTAATGTTTCAGTTTAATGGGAAACCGGCACAGAGTCACATGCATAAATAAAGAAGGAGAGATAAACACAGAGAGAATGTTTTTATTGCTCACAGGTTTCTCATTCGTTACTTGGATGAGTTTTCACTGCAAATAATCCATCCGCCATTTAATCTCATACTTGTCTAGGAAACTAATCTTAACATGTTAAAGATTTGAGTTTTCTGTCCTATGGGGAGAGAGATATTAAAGTGTAAAATATTATCTGGCGAAAAGATTTAATTCAGAACACGTCATGTTAATTTCTATGTGCTTTCTCTAATTAGTCGTTACAGAACATAAAACACTTGAGCCTGAAGGATTTATACATTTCATCGCTTTATTACAGGATTTAGAATCTAAATAATGACACACACACACACACAGACCAGACACACACACACACAGTCACGGCGATGTAATTAGAGGGATTTGTAGAATGAACTGATTATGTTAAACGGTGTTTAATGCTTTGGACGGAATGATTGCGTCTACAGTAATTACGGTCAAACGGTTTATTAATGAACGTTACTGTCACACACACACACACACACACACACACACACACACAAACAGAGAGACTGAAACAGAGGACAGCAAACAGTTCATAACAGAATAAAAACACTAAACAGAATTAAGGTATGTGATCATGTATAAAAATAAATAATAATACATATTTTTGTTTGTTTAACACATAAATATTATCGTTTTGGGCATAATTTTTTTAAATATGTATATAATACATATTCCATTTCTTTAAATATATGTTTAACAGTTTGATTCATTGAATAAGTGTAAAAAAATCTGAATATTATTTCACTCTCTCTGTCCCTCAAAATGAAACACTTTGACTTCTGTATGCAAATGAGCTCCGTTCTGATTGGCTGACCACTGTGTACCAGTCTGTCTGTCTATCTATCTATCTATCTATCTATCTATCTATCTATCTATCTATCTATCTATCTATCTATCTGTTGTGGTGTTAATTCAAATAGTATGAGTGATCAGATGCATTTTAAATAATTGCTGAAAGCTTCATTGGCCAAAAACTGAACTTTTCATAAAAATAAAAAAATACTGTGTGAAGTGTGAATGAGTACTAGGTGAAACCACTATCATACTAATGAGATTGTCTGCTATAAAAGGAGAAAAGAAGTGCTTCAATCATTGTGTTCTTGCTAGCAATGGTTACCTCCAAAGAAACGTGCAGCCATCATCGCTTTACATCAAATTGGCCTCAAATGCAAGGAAATTGCACCTGAAAGAACCATTTTTACCAGTGTCCAGAAAGCATCCGTCTCCTCCCGAGTCGTGTCTCCAGCAGTGCAGAGCTTGCTCAGGAATGACAGCGTCCCGTATTGTTCTGGGAGGGATATTTTTCTCCAAGACTTAACATCAAGACTTTTGGACAACGGCCTGGTGTTAAGAAGGACAGCAAAGAAGCTTCTTCTCTCCAAGAGAAACGTCAAGGACAGACTGAAATTCTACAAGAAGTGCAAGGATCGGACAGTAGGAGACTGGTGCAAAGTTATTTGCTCTGAAGCACCCTTCTGACTGTTTGGGAAGTCTGTAAAACCGTTGTTCGAAGATGAAAAGGTGAACACTACCATGAGTCCTGTGTTGTGCCGACTTTCAAGCATCCATTTCTATTTTTATATATTACTTTTTATGTGACCCTGGAGCAGAAAACATTCTTGAGTCTCTGGTGTATATTTGTAGCAATAGCCAAAAAAAAAAAAAAAAAACATTTTATGGGTCTTTTATGCCAAAAATCATTAGGATATTAAGTAACGATTATGTTCCATGAAGATATTTTGTAAATTTCATACTGTAACTTAGTTATATGCATTGCTAAGAATTCATTTGGACAACTTTAAAGATGATTTTCAGATTCCAGATTTTCTAATAGTTGCATCTCAGACAAATATTGTCCTCCTTACAAACCACACTGTACGTCAATGGAGAGATGATTTATTATTTATAAATCTCAATTTAAAAAAATTGACACCTAAGACTAGTCTTGTGTTCCAGGGTCAACATTTAGTTTATATGATTTAAATATATTTCTTTCTTCCTAATTTATGCATGTGTATGTTAGATAGCGTTGAGAGTATTTTGGCGCGTGAACTCAGCTTCTTTTCTCTCTGTTCTTCCCTCCATCCATAGAAAGAGAGAGAGAGAGAGAGAGAGAGAGAGAGGGAGAGGGAGGCGGAGCATTTCGGGGCTTTCTGCAGTAAGACGCTCTCTGAATAAAGAACAGATCACACACAAACACAATGATGTGTGTCCTATTGTAGCGCAGTGTGTGTGTGTGTGTGTGTGTGTGTGTGTGTGTTGGTCTAAGTGCAGAGACTCCGTCTGAATTCAGAGGGACTCTTATCTGTCTACTTAATTCAGTTAGAGTGAAGCACATAAACTCGTTACACGCGCCACTTTAATTAACTGAAGTAGATAAGAGACTGAGAGCGAGCGCATTGTGCCTCCGTTTTGTTCTGTCATCTCTGCGAAGTTTGTGTGATAAAGATCATCCACCCATTGATTCTTCTGCACAACAAAAGATGAGAAGAGGCAGACGAGCACACAAACACACGCAGACAGCAGACCACAGATCAAAGCGCTGATACCTCTCCTTCCTCCTCAGCTTCCCTTTTATCTTACTGTAGGGAAAATGATCCCAGATTTTTGAACATTTGTTGATGGATATCTTGGAAAGTTTCAGCTGTAAAATCTCATTTCAAACCATGCATTACAAAGATTTTACCATGGGTTAGAGAGTAAAATTGCATTGAATGTGGTAAAGTCACAGTAAAATATTAATAGACAAATATTTCAATCCAAATTCCACCAGGTAATGTACAATACTGTAGTTCGTTAGACTAGATGTGGTTTAATAGCGATGATGCAGAAAATGCATTAAAGCAGAAAATGTGGTTGCAACTTCATCCAGTTGGAAGGTAAATTATTATTTTTAAAATATCTAATATATGGACACCTGTGAGTATGAATCATTTGAATGCTATATAAATGTGCCACCACTATTATGCATTTTTATGTTATATTTTAAAATATATATATTTTTTGTTTCATTGTTATTAATAATAATTTTAGTGTTAATTATGTCTAAATTGTATATTTTATATTAAATTTATTTTAACATTTTCAGTTTTAATTTATTTTATTTTTATTTATTATTCTATTGTTTTATTTTTATTTTTAACTACTTTTGTCATTTTGTGCACTTTCAATATTTTTTTAAATAACCGTTAATATTTCTAAATAGTTTCAATTTATTTTTATTTTAGTTAAATACAATTTATTTAATAATAATTTAAGTGTTAATTATTTATACATTTTATATTAGATTTATTTTGACATTTTCAGTTTTAGTTTATTTTGTTTCATTTTTTTTTTAGTCACCAGTTATTTCAGTTAGGCAGCAATTCCTGTTTACATTTAATTTATGCTTTTCATCTAAAATGTTTATTTATTTATTAGATTTTTTTGTATATCTTCAGTTTTAATTAAAGATAACAAGCATTTTAGAAAACAAAGATAAGGGTAACACAGATGACACAGTATTTTTAACACAGTGAAGGATTGTCGTTTAATAAGGGGTGACAATTCCTGAATTAATAATACCAAGAAATTGCAAAATAGTGTCTCTAACTAGCTGCAAATACCTAATGAATCTACCTGGAAATGAAAAAGACATCATAATCTATTCCAAATCATCATGAGACAAAAACAGATCCATTAACACACACACACACACACACACACGCACAGTAAGTGTTATTTTTAAAGTGCTTGTTGAAAACCCTGAAGGATAAAGAGAAAATGAGAGTTTGTATTCATTGTTGATTTCCGTCAAATGCTTTTTATTGTTGCTATTCCTGGAATACTCTTCCATTGTAAGTTCATTACTGTAAATGCGATTTGTTTGTTTGTTTTCGTAACTTGTATTGAACCTGAATAATTGGGACTCTTTTATACGGGTGGTTTGTGCTGGTTTATATTCAGCGGGCGTCTGATGATGACTTGTGATTTGTGTGGTGGATTTCAACAGGAAAAGGTCTGAACCGCTTTGACAATCGTCTATAAACTTCTTCACCAACTTCTTTAAACTTCCAGTGAATTAGGAGCTTGAAAAAAAAAAAAAAAAAAAAAAAACACACTACATGCACAAATACAATGTAATATAGTCTATTTTTAATTTGATTTGAATACTGAGTTAATTAAATTGAACATTTTTATTTTATAAAACACTGATGTTTTTGTTGCTGTCAATTTTTCTGTTTTATTTTAGCACTGTTATATTTTTAATTAATATTTTTAATGAGATTTCTTTTCTTAATTTTCATATAATCTCTAAAAGATTAGTGAAAAATATAAAAACTTATTTTAAAGAAGTCTTTTACCAGTATGCTCACCAGTGCTGCATTATTTGATAAAAAATACAGCAAAACGGTCAAATATTATTACAATTTAAAATATATTTTTTTTTAATGTGAATATATTGTAAAATGTATTTTATTTCTATGATCAAAGCTAAATTTTATCATCTTTACTCCAGTCTTCAGTGTCACATAATCTTCAGAAATTATCCTAATATGATGATTTCCTGGTCAAAAACATTTCTGATTTTATATATATACACTGTAAAAAATAATCCTGTAAAAAAACAGTAAAATACTGGCAGCTGTGGTTGCCATTATCATACTGTTAAAATACGGTGTGTTACTGTTTTTGAAATTAACAGCTAAATACCGTTTTGACAACTACAGTATAAAACTGTAATTTTACAGCCTGGTATTTAACAGCTATATGCTGTAGTTGTCAAAACAGTATTTAGCTGTTAATTTCAAAAACAGTAACACACCGTATTTTTACAGTATGATAATGGCAACCACAGCTGCCAGTAGTTAACTGTTTTTTTACAGTCGTAGTTTTTACAATGAAACCACAATAATTTCAATTCTAAATGCTATTATAACCCTGCACATTATTTTTGTCATGGATTACAAAAAAGGAATAAAGACAAGTTAGTATTTTTTTTATTATTCTGATACAACACCAGATAAATTCTGCTCAATTATTTTAAACTAAAATAGGCAAATAAAAAAATACTAGTCAAGTACTATTCAGTGCATACAATTAAGCACCCATCAAAATGCAAAAATGGCTTAAGAAAAAGCAAACAAATACAAAATATATAGAATTGACTTACCTCTATATAAAATACAAATCTAGTGTCAAATGAGGCTTTGGCAAACATTAGCCCAAAAACAGTTGCACTAAGACAAAGTAATTATTTAAAATAAATAATAATAAAAATAAATAAAAACTCTTAAATCAGGCTTTAAAAAACACCAGCCTTTTTTAATATCTAAATAACTCTGTATAAACAAAATATAACACCAGATGACAATGTTTCTGAAAACAAACTGCATGAGTGGGGAGTGTCAGCTACATTTTAAATGAAGTGCCACTCAAAGTCCATAAGTCTTTTTAAAAGATTTGAAACTTTGTTACTGACGGTTATGGTCTTCTTCTGCACGGTTTTCCCAGATTTTTTGGACATCACCTTTCCCCTTGCAGCTTTGGTCCCCTTTTCTGGATTAATTCCAACAAAACGTCTGAAAAATAAGAGGATAATATCTTCAGTGAACAATTATTTAAAAGGAATAGTTAATCCCAAACAATAATTTATCCCATAATTTACTCACCCTCAAACCATAAGTGTATATGGCTTTCTTCTTCCAGCCATAATGCATAACATCCTTCCCAGCTTTGTAAAGTTTTTGAAGCTCCAATAAACGCATCAATAAAGCATAAAAGTAATCGATATGTATCCAGTGGGGTTAATAAATGTCTAATAAGGAAAGCCATGCCTTTTTTTAAGAAAGATTAGATTAATCTGGACAGGATTAGATTAATCTGAGGACCCTCGAGTTTGACGAAAAACAGTAGGTCATTTGCTCTGGAATTTTCACAGAGGTCGTGTGAGAAAAAGACAGACATGGCAGATTCGGACAGGATTCAAATCTCAAAGTACATCTGTCAAGCATAAATTTCTCTAACGTCCCCCTGTGAAGCTAGTCCCGTCCGAATAGGGCTTAAGACGTTTTGAAAGAATAGGACTTTGATATAAGATTTCATATGTCGGGTCAAAGGTCATTCTTCTGCCGGAACTGGACTCTATCTGGAACTCGCTTTCGGCTGTTTCTGGAAGCCAGTGATTATAGCTGATAAAAGTTATAAACATGGATATTTTTCTTACAAAAAACCATCGCTTCACTTCATTAACCCCCTGGAGTCGTATGGATTTTATGATGGATGGATGCGGTTTTTGGAGCTTCAAAAACTCGGGATCTATTCAATGCCATTGCAAAGCTGGGAAGCCAGAATATTATTTTCTCTTTATAACTCCGACTGTGTTCGGCTCAAAGAAGAAAGTAAGGATGGCTTGAGGATTCTATTGTCACCATACTAATACTAACATGTTAATTAGAAATAAATAAAATAAGTCCAAACTTGTTACCTTTGAAGGAATTCTAGTGTGGATGCTGCTTCCTCTTGGTACTGCAAATTAAAAATGTAATACGAAGAGAACAATGCAGCAAGTCCAGAGATAAAGGTTGGCTGCACACCCTCGCAGATTATTCGGCCTTCGAGGCTGATCATCCATTGTTTCATCCATTGGCCCGGATTATCACCTGGATCATAAAGGAATGGATAAATTAATGGTTATTCTATGATCTCTGGAGAGTTTGGTGTAGAAAAGGTAGTTAGAAATTAGTACATTATTTTATAACCTGAAAAAATGCACACAATGTCATGTCTTACAATTTAACAAAACCTACAATATCTTTATAAAAATAAAAAAAGGAAAAAGAAAGGTTGTTTTAGTCTGTTTTTAACTTAAAGGAGAACTTCGGTGTAGTAACACATTGGTACCAAGTCGAATGTTCTCTGGGATTTGTTTTCATTAAAATCGAATGTAAAGAGTTTTATCTCTAAAAACTGATTAGCTTATAACGCTATATATGAGGGCATATCCTAAGTAAAAATAAATAACTAGTTAATATCACTAAAAATGCTCAAAATAGCCCCACTCTAACACTGTAGCATAATAATAACATAAAAGTTCTCGGTAACACTTTAGAATAAGGTTCCATTAGTTAATGTTAGTTAATGTATTAATTAACATGAACAAACAATGAATAATACATTTATTACTGTATTTATTCTTCGTTAATGTTAGTTAATGAAAATACAGTTATTCATTGTTAGTTCGTGGTAATTCACAGTGCATTAACTAATGTTAACAAGCACAACTTTTGATTTAAATAATGCCTTAGTAAATGTTGAAATTAACATGAACTAAGACTTATAAATGCTGTAGAAGGATTGTTCTTGCTTAGATCATGTTAACTAAAGCAGTTAACTAACATTAACTAATGGAACCTTATTCTAAAGTGTTACCAAGTTCTGAAAACTTCGATTTGTATGTAGGGACCCTCATTATGCTACCGTGTTAGTGTATGGCTATTTTGAGCCTTGTTAGTGGTATTAACTAGCGATTTCTTTTTACTTAGGATATGCCCCCATAAACTGCGTTATAAGCTAAACTGTTGTAGAAGAGAAAAAACTCTTTACATTCGATTTTAATGAAAACAAATCTAAGAGAACGGTCGACTCGGTATCAATGTGTTATTTCACCCGAGGTTAATTTTGCGCCGGAGTTCTCCTTTAATGCTAAGCCAGCCTCCGAGAGGGAAAAAAAGTGTACAATACAATAAAGTGTAGTGATTTTTTTGTAAAGACTCAAACTTGTCTTTGATTAATAAAAATTTCAACCAGCACAGTGTAATAAAACATGATTCAAAGACAGTAAACTCTAGAATGAAGCACTTAAATGTGAATCCTTTCATAATAGTAAAACTTGTGTGAGCCTTGTTTTTGTAAAATAAATTGCAGACATGTCTAATATGATATACTTACCAAGCAGGATCAAACGAGGACTCACAGGCAGGTTCCCCATCTTTTCGAGGTCAGCAGGAGTGGCAGACATCTATTGTCAAAGATAACAATTTAAGACAACTGACTAATCTTAACGTGATACTTGCTGATAACGTTGATAATATTCTACAGAGGTAAAAGGCTTTTTGTACTCAGAACAGGAACATATTCAAAAAAATATTATATTTTGATGGGAGTAAATGATGAGAGGACTATCATGTTTGGTTGAACCATTCCTATACAGGTGTTCGTTTTAAGAACTAAAGATAAACTTACATTTTCTTGAAGAATGAGTCCATCTTGCTTTTCCATGAAGTGAGCCATTAGGAGTTGAACAATTTGGTATGTTGAATCAATGGGTTCATCTTTGGAAAGGATTGACTTGACTTCTGAGTTGGTAGGCTTGCTTTTAAAAAACTCTAAGATGCTCTTTCCACACTCCTCCATAGAAAGTTCAAGTGCACGCAGGACATTAATATCAGTGAGCAGCTCAAAATGGGCGAACAGGCCTTTCTGAAAAAAGAGGTATGGCCACTTTTCCATCAACTCCGCAACAGAAGGTGCTGGCACACTATTTATTTGGCTCCGTTGCAGGCAGAAAGTTGTCTCCATCAGTTTTTCAACCTCAGCTTTCTCAGCTCCCTTTGCACCTTCTTGACAGAATAGATCCTCCAGCTTCTGACGTTTAGTCTCAATGGAGACATCAGTCTCATCTAAAGGAAGATCAGGCTGAAACCGGGTGCAACCATATGTGTCAGTGGGTCCTCTTTTAAGACCACTGTCAGCTGACCGGTGCTGTCGGAAGCTAGTGGCCCGGCTGAGGTTATCAATTCTATTCTTGATCTGGGCCAAAAGTGAGCTGTAACCTTCCCCTACAACTCGGCCATCATGAAGTTGATCCGCAAAGCTCTGGGGATATTGATGGACAATCGCTTTACAAATAGTAAGACACTGTGCACGTGTTGGTGTTGGCTCAAATTTTCTCATTTCATCGGCAAGCACCCTGACCATTTGTCGTCTTGCTGGTGGTGAAGGTCTCTTCCCAGAAGAGAGAGCAGACTGTATTTCTGCAGGCATGAGCTGCCATGGTACCTGAAAGGTATTTGACCACGATTTCCTAAAATGGGATGTAGATGGTTGACTGTTTTCAAGACTGCTTGATCCTCCATCAGTAGTTACCGACATATTAGAAGAGCATGGCTGTGGTGAGGAGCTCCCAGCTGATAAGGAAGGAGTGTGCTGCATAGTGGTGAGATCCAAAGTGACAGTTTCTGACTCTGAGTAAAACAAAATATTGAACAGGTAGTTAAAATCCACACGATCTGTACAGACACAACTTGATATATACAGAATAAAATTGATTCAATTCCACACACGGTAACAATGGCCGGTTTCCTACAAATGTAGACATTGTTTGCATCTAAAACTATTCACATTGTTCATGTCACTACTGGGGTGAGTGCGCAAGCAAGCAAACAAATTGTTTAAGTAAAACTAAATAACAACGTTCATATCTGATGAATAGAAAATTATGTCCCTGTTAACATCTCTCAACAACCCACTTTTACATGTTCAGCCATTTTAAAAAGAATAGAAATATAGATGAAGATGTGAGATTATAATTACCCATTTTAAAAGCATTGAGAAGTTTTCTGAGTTTTATAGTTGGTAGTATGTCACTGATGTCTTCTTGTTGAACAAACTGAAGATCATCTTTGGATTCCAATCCCGAGCCTACAAGTTTGTCAATCAAAAGCTGTGTGGTGTTCTCATCATTTGACGGCAAAGCCCTGAGGATGATTTCCCTCAGTTCTCCGACCAAGGCGGACATTGCTTTAAATTGAGACAAAAGAATGATGAAGAACTATTACAGACATATCAAACACTGTGTATTTTGACAATGGATAATAATCCAGAAGGTCATTCTGATTAACACAAGTGTAGGATCCATTCATTGGTGTCAAGCAATGAACACCCATGTCAGGGATACTGTAAGTTTGGAAAAGTTCTGTGATGAAGTACACTGAAGTATTGTGTATGACTGTCATCACAATCCTCCCCACAATAAGCCCCTCATCAGTTTCATGAATGACAACATACATGTTTTTTTTGTATGTTGTGCCTTTCACAGTTGCCTCATGAGAAACCAAAGAATTTTCAGGCTGAAAATCATATCCAGATACAGACTCTCTTATGACATCATTGTAGTCACTCACCACAAACTCTGTTGCCTTTTCTGCTACAATAGAAGGAGGGAAGAGCTCACCAGCATGAAGAAACGCCTGCAGAAGCTGATGTCTTTCTGAGAGAGTAAAGCACAGATTTTTAAAGTTATGTAGTTTTCTTACACACTGTTTGAAATACATGTGCTTACTTTCGAATCTTAATGTCCACAAACGGATGAGTGGTCCAAAATGAATAATGAGCTCTGGGTAGTGGCTAAGGTAATGATGTTTAGGTCTGAGAGAGTAAGTAGGGAACATGTGTTTCCTAAAATATAGGTACTCATCAATCAAAACTCTCAAATACCCTATCTGACCACTGTAAATGACTGGTGCACAAACAAGTGCAACAATTTCCCTTAACAGTAAAATTAGTTGCCAAACTTCATTCTCACCAGGTGATTCAATTTGGTCACCAATTAACATTGGCAGCATCCTCAAAAAACACCAGTTCTGTACAGCATGCCCACTTAGCTTCTCACTTCCTGGGTTAATCTCACACGGTCTGTCACAGTTGTCATTACCTAGAAACTTGAACTGACTAATCCTTCGATTCAATTCCAGATACGTAAACTGTCTGTCAACCTTTACAAGATGTTGTATGCATAAAGCAAGGTCATACGACACAACACCTTCAAATAAATCATGTCCAAGGCATGGGGGCAACCCTGGCTGAGAGACATGATAGAAGGAGAGCTCATTGAACAAAGAGTCAAACTTGATGCCTCCACTATGGTCCAAACCCTTATCAAGGTTCTCAACGTGATGTTTGTAAGACTCTGCTGTACGAAATGTGGCTCTGGAAAGTGGATTTTCCTGAAAAGTATATTTTTCAATTTCGCAATATCTGCAAAAGTATCTACTTCCGCTGAAATTCTCCAGAAACCCACCAATGCTATGTGAGCCTAAATTGTCACCAGCTATTGCCTGCAAGATTCCTTTAACGTTCAGTCCATCTGGAAAATCTACGCCTGTAGTCTCAAGGTCTTTAAGGTCATTGATTAAGCACCTCATGACCAATTCTTGACCAAAGTACTTAAAGTCTTGTTCCCTGCAGAGAAACACCAGTTGCATTTGGTCAGTACTTGATCTATTATGAGGAAATAGATCTGCTAATGTGAGGTACATAGCTAGAATTTTATGCTTTTTTTTCCCAGACCCAAGAGGGTTCGCAACCTCAAAAGCATCTTGATATAAGACCAAGCCTAATGCAGATTCATCTGCATGATGCAAGTTTGCAGTTATGTTTTCACCATCCCAAACATCCTTTAAAATGTCCTTCAACCGGACACGACTGTGCACATCATTGTACTGTTCTCTTACAGACTTGCAGTGAAGGAGAGATTCAATTGTTTTTTTTACTGGTACATACTGCACAAAACACTCTTTACCTGCTTCATTCTGTCCTAGGCGAATAGGCACAGGCTCAACATAATGAAAGCTTTTCTTGAAAAATGTTTTTCTTCGCTGATCTGATCTTAATTTGTGGCTATTACAGGATGTAAAAAGATCTTCAGCTTTAAGATCGTCAAGTACCATTTTTATCATTGCTTCTGGAACATTAAGTGAGATTAACTTTTCCTGAAGTCTGAAAAGCAAATGGGACTGATTGATTTCATGTATTGACTGCATGTCTTCAATGATTGTCTGAATGACTGAGGCTGGAAGCAATAGCTTGGCTTGCAATTTCAAATAGAACAGAGCAAGATTCCTTAAAAACAAAGTGTTGTCAACATTTTCAGGACTAACATCTGGTTCCTCATCATTTTCATCAGCATCAGTCTGAACATCAATGTCTTGAATCTGAGAGCAGCTGGCTTCAGGGTTTGCTGTAATAGAGTCAATTAGGCCTTCTATATTTTTGTTATGTTTTCTGGACAAATGAGAGGTAAATGTTGATTTAACAGTAAATGTTTTACCACACTGCTTGAAAGGGCATGTGACTTTTCGTCCCTCTTTAATGTGCATTTTGACATGAGAAATAAACTCGGGTAAAGAAGAACTTTTGGCCCTACACAAATCAACATGACATTCCAAGGAATGTGTAGTGCACATTGTGGTTTCTGCCCTATATCCTGCATGGTGTCTGTACACGTGAGATTTCAAACCAGCATTTTTTTTAAACTTCCTATTGCAGTTAGGTATGCAGCAACGAAAAACAATATTTGAGACATTGCTGTGTATTTTCATATGTTTCACATAGATCACAGGGGTATCACATGTTTTCCCGCAGAGTTGACAATGAAACATGTTGTAAAGAACAGATCTAGATAATAACTACCGAAGCCATCGATTCTCGTTAAAATACGTTATAAAATGGCTGAAACAGATGCAGTGCAAGACGCTGTTATGCTGCTATTAGTAGCTGCAATAAAGCCAGCAGCGGTTTGAAAAGGCACCTTTACAGTAGCTAATTAGACAAGAATTTAAAATGTTGTTCATACCTCACTTACCATTTACTTACAAAAAAGCCCGTTTCATAAACACTCGTAATTCGAAATTAAATTCGAGTTTTACTCGTAAAACTCAAACTTCATAAGTCACTTGCATGCTTGGCAGTAGTCTACACACGCTATTTGAATGTGCATGCAAATCTTACCTGTTCACTAACCGGATTAACTGGATATTGCTATTTTAATTATAAGTAGCCTAAGTTGATAACAGGGCGATTAAAATAAGCGCGGAGCGGCAGATAATTTGTCTATGTCTCTAGATGTCTCTCATGGACTGAATGCGCACGTTAACATTACGACACAAGAAAAAAAAATACTGAATTATCTAGTTAATAACTACCGAAGCAATAGATTTTCGTTAAAATGTCTGAAACATGCAGTGCAAGACGCTGTTGCTGCTATTATTTTTTGCGATCAAGCCAGCAGCGGTTTGTTGACCTAGTAATTACAAGAATTTAAAATGTTCCTCACTACCATTTACTGACAATAAATAAATAAATTGTACATGTGCCCATTTCATAAACACTCAAACTTCATTATTCACGTGTATGCTTGACTAACTTATCCTACACACATGTTATGAGTGTGCCTGCAAATCTTAACCGTTCACTAACCGGATGCACTGGATCTTTATATTGTTATTTTATAAGTAGGCTATGCTACTTAAAAGGGCGATTAAATTAAGCGCGGAGCGGCAAATTAAGTTATACCGGCAGATAAATTATTGTCTGTCTCTATCTCATGGACTGAAATGTGCACATAACACAAAAGAAAAAAAAAATTGATTTCGTTCATTCCCATTCATCTATTACTTGGATAAAGTTTGGTAAAATATGCAGGTTGGATGAAAATTAGGGATTCTTACCTGTGTTTGTGTAATAAAGATGGCTGTATGATGGCAGTCTGGGATCCGTCGACCAATTATTTGCCTATAACGTTAAGTTAAAACACATAATTTAATTGAGGCATCTGATTTAAATCACAGAAGCTTTATTAGAAGTTTAAGATGTTATATTTTAAAGTAATAGGTCATTTAAAGATAATAAAATAATAAGTTGCAAACCTACCTCAATCTGATATTCCAAACTGGCGCCTTGTGCTCATTGGATGAAAATAGGGTATAATACTGTTAAATAACAGTGTCAAATTGTTGTTGATCGACCACGCAACCCGAAGTGAACAAGTCTTCCCATAATGCATTGTAAAAAAAAGCAAAATGCTGTTATTACATGGAAACAGCAATTTGCTGTTAAATTTCCATGTAAATTTACAGGAATTTTTTACAGTGTATATGATTATGTTTTTGTGGAAACTGTGATGCATTTTATTTTTCAGGATCCTTTGATGAATAGAAAGTTCAAAAGAACAGCATTTATTTATTATTGTAAACTTTTGCACCATTATAAATGTAATGCATCCTCATTCAGTAAAACTAATTTCATTTAAAACTCATGGATACTGAGCTCGTTGCGGTGCAATTTGGCATAAGATAAATATAATGTGGCTTTAAAATGAAGTGATAAGAAAGCGTCTCAGAAGGCAGCATGACGTCACCGTCTACCTTTTGAACAGCCTTTGCATCTTAATTGCATCTAAGAAGCCTTAAAAACACCGTCTAAGTAGGCAGCACACTAGGTTTGTGTGTGTGATGGATAGAGAAGGAAGCAGAACAGAGACGGACCTTCAAGGTCACTGCACCAACACACACAAACACACACACACACACACACACACACACACACACACCTAAGCTGTCTCTTTAACCAAAGTCCTGTCTGAAGATTATGCTAATTGAGAGTTTTAGCCAATTGTATTGTGTCCAGTCATAAAGATTTTGTTAATTATGAGGCAGTTTAAATGATGGACTGATGAATTACCTAATTAAGGCTGCAGAGCGACGCAAGACTCTCTCTTTCTGTGTGTGTGTGTGTGTGTGTGTGTGTGTTTAAGGTTCCTAGTCAGCATTTTTCCCGCCATCTGGCAGGAACACAGGTGAGATCTGATTGAATGAAGCTAATGTGATAACCACACACACACACACACACACAGCGAGCCCAGATACTTTTTATTCGCATTAATCTAATCGAGTTTACTTAGTGTTGAGGGAAATTCAAAACACACACACTGACACGTATTAATCACCCATCAGGACGTCATAAACCACACAAATCCTCTCAATGGTCTCGATCAATAACTGTACACACACACACACACACACACACACATGTCAGATGCCTTCAGGCGAGGTCCAAGCTCTCACCTTCCCGTCGTTTGTCAGATTTATCTAGCAGGAGATGCGACTCCATAAACGCCCCAGCGCTGCGGTAAAGGACTCTTATTTATTCTGTGGGTTTAGTTATCAGACCTCACATTAACATGACACCACACCTGATCATAAATCACACCCAGGAAATGATCAGGATGGGAAGATTGCCCACCGTGCAATAAAAGATATAAGACCAGAAAGACACAAACTGGTCAATGCACTGCATTCTGTGGCACCAGTAAACCTCAGAACTCAAGGGGGCGATAGAGTTTCCTTCAAGTGTCTGTCATTTCTCCAGATGTTGTTAGCATCTCAGTGTTGCACGCTGCTGTCTTTTCCCATCGCCGGCCTTCAGGAGCTTATCACAAGATGCTTCTGAAGTCCAGTTGTATGTCAGAGAGAATAAGGCTCTAGCTGAGCAGCTCGTAGAAGAGAAACATAGAAAGAAATCCTCCTTTATCCATCTACAGATGAACTGAAACTGCAACAGCTAATTAATTATAATAAATAGGCTACCCATCACAACTGAAACTCTACTTTTCTGAGTTGTCAATTTGATCATATTTTGATATCAAATCATCATAATATTAATTTAATAAAATAATCTTGTATTTAATAATTATTTGATTTCCTAACAAATAGTAATATATTTTATATAACAAATTTTTCTTATCTCATATTATATATTCAGAATTGTTTTCCATGTAATTAGAAATATATTCAAAATTATGTTTATAATATAATATTCATGTATCATAATTACTTAATTTCCATGGCATTCATTTATTTTTTAATTATTTTAAGACTATAATCTCCAATTTCCTAATGAAATTCTAATATAATAACATATTTGTACATTATTTAATTATATTTCACATTTCATAATCTCTGAATAATTATTAATATATTGTTTCTATAATAGAATCCCATATTTAATAATAACTTGATTTCCAAATAATTATACATTATTTTTATATATTTGTTTTATTTTAAAGTATAATTTCATGCTTCATAATTACTTGATTTCCAAGTAACTGTGCATGTATTTAATATATAATATGTTTTTAATAATACAATCTCTTATTTAAAAATTCAAATTTTAAATGTCAGCAAGTGTTGAATTATTTTGAGTGAACCGGGAATAAATATTCTGGAGCTACAGGAAAAATCACATCTTCTTCTTATTTTTTTATTTATTTATATATTATCTGTTTGTCAAACTAAAGCAAGGCAGGGGATTGGACGGCACATGCTGCCTCGAAACCAAAAGAAAAAATAAATAAATTATATTTTGAATAACACAAATGAAGCCTACATTAATATTTATTGCATTGTGTCATTATTTTTGTGACAACTGAGCATATTTCCCCATGTAAAGCTGGATCTTGTCCGTGTCTTTGTGAATAATTAGGAGTTTGCAGTTGCTCAATGTCACACTGAGCGTCTTTGTCATCCGCCGTCTTTGATTATGATGTCGCCGCTGAGGAATCCCGTGGAATGTGGCGGATTGCTGCGGGAATCCAGGAATCATTCCAGACTGTCTGAGCGTTAACCCTTTCAGGACAGTACAGAGACAGAGAGAGGATGTTAGAACTAGATTCTTAACTTTTTTATTTTATGAACACAAAAATGTTTTTCAGTGCATTGCTTAGTGGTTGCAAGCGTATTGCTCTTATGTTTTTAAGGCTTTCTTATGTGCATTACATTAGCTGGGTTTCCATCACCCACATTTTGAAGTATCACATCCGAATCAAGAGATGGAAATGCTGAATTTCAAATAAAATGACTTTATTCAGAAAAAGTTTTTAGGCTTGCTTGAGGTGGTTTTTGACTTGTGTGAAAAAGGGTTAATGCGAATAATGGGAGATGGAAATGTATTTTGCGAATAAATCCCTTCAAGTGCATTAAAATATGTATGTGACTGCGCTGTGGGACGGTAAATCCTGACTAACCCGTGGACTGATCTTGTTCCACAGCATCTGAAATGTCATTATATCTGTCTGTCGTCAAAGTGCCCTCCAGAACAACTGCGTTCCCGAACAGCAGCATCCACCTCTGAAAGCAATAACCGCATTCATTGTTTCGTCTGCTTGTTCTGAGGTGCAAAATCATTCAATTCAGTAGCTTCTCCTACTTTTCTTAGTGATATATAGTGCCAGTTTTTCAGGAAGTGACTGATTTGTTCTCTTTGACTCGTTGGATGGAAACGGTGCTTGTTTGTTTTTTTGTGCATAAGTTAAATTTGAAACTTTGAATGGAAACCCGGCTTACGTGGATACTAAATGTTCTGGCCGCTAGTGTACTGTTATGATGTTGCTTAGGTGTTCTCAGATGCATTGCTGTGTGGTTACTAAAATGTGGTTTTTTAGGGCATTCGGAGTGGTTTTCAGTGCATTGCTTAATGCTTGCCATGATCTTGCTAATGTTACCTTGTGGCTACTTAAATGGTATGCTGAGTGGTTTTAGTGCATTGTTTAATGGTTACCCGGATGTTACTAAGGTGTATTAAATTGCATTTACTAAAATGGTTGCTAGGCTCAGGTAAAAAGAGACAGATTTAAGGAATTATTCATGCCTCATGCATAAACACTGTGGGGTGTTTAATACTTAGTGCTGGAGCTGTAAATGCAGTATGAGTAAAGACCATTAAAAAATACACATGCAGCTCTTAGATAAAACACTCGTTGGATGTGTTGTCCATTAGTGTAGCTGTGCAAACGTGTGTTTAGCGCAAAGGGAGAATATAAACAGGTTGTTTCCTGTACAAACACATTTACATAAACTCGGAGTGTGTGAGTGTGAGAGAAATAAAAAGACTAAGATAAACATCAGGATGTATGCTAGAGTTTCTGTGTCAACACTATGTACTGTACACTGGTCCTGGTGACCCACAACACCTCACACACACACACACACACACACACACACACACACACACACACACCCTGATCTCAGAACTGGACCGGGCCTAGAAAGCAGTCACAGTCTGGATCAGATCAGCTTTATTACTCTCACTCATGTTTATTCTGGATGATTTCATCTTTTGTTGTGCTCTCCTGAAATCTGTATTTAGATTAAATGTTTACTCATTGACACTTTATGAATTAATAGTCTCTAATTGTCAGCGCTGACAGATTTTGTTGATAGTTTTTCCTTTTTAATAAATATTGCATTAAACTTAAACAGAACATTGAATGCTAAAATATGTGAATGAATGCAACTTTTATTGTTCCTGTGGCTCAAGTGGCAGAGCATTGTTAGCAGTACGTTAAACAATTTGCACCATTTGACGTGTCAGCTACCCTTGCACAGGTGTGTGTGTGTGTGTGTGTGTGTTGGCGTGTTTGAGGTTAAAACTGTTTGCCTGAATGCACTGTAAATCGCTTTGGATAAAAGCATCTGCTGAATGCATACATTTAATTTAAATGTAACTTGCGGAATTAAGCACACGTGATGAGGTCACGTGACAAGCGTACTGCTGTTTGAAACATTTATCTTCATGTTGTATTTGTAGGCAGTATGCAGTGACTGTAGTGGGTTTTTATTCCATAGCTGACACTTTCAATAACTCAGAGATCCCAGAATGGAAGTGTCTGCATCTGATAAGGTGAAATTGTTCATAAGTAAGCACTTATTAAATGATATTTGTATCCATTAGACTCGATCAACACGGTTATGTTTGAACGCTGAATTAAAGTCATGGGCTGCAGTCTGCTGAATGTTTGAAGCCCGTTTGTTGCTTCTCCTCAGGGAAGCTCAAAACTTTCCTTGCGGCGAAACAGACAAGCGTGGCAGTGTTACGCACCGAGGAAAAGTATTCCCGCAAACACTCAGTAAAACGCGCCCACGGGCGTTATTTCCTCGTCCTGACTGGATGAAGGGGGTCCAGCCCTCCTGGGCTTCCTCTCTTTCTCCTTCCATCTCTCAGCAAGCCGATCTTTCAGCAGGAGTTTGATGTCTGAACTCTGGGGATCCATCGGCACCCCGCGCGCGTAATTGTTGCCAATACGCTTTCCTCGCGCCCTCGGGTTTCCGTAAATGTTCAAGGAGGAATGGTAAGTATTCTGTTGGAATTATAAGCTCGGGGTCAAACGGGACAGAAGCAGATAAAGTCGGAGGTTTAGGATTCCGCGGCGTGGTTTATATGAACCGGTTCTCCGGATCTGCGGACGAAACTCCGTGTCCATGTGGCGCTTCTGCATCACGCATCAACAGACGGCTCGGTTCCCAATCATGTGGCTGCTCGTGTGCTCCCTCATCGCGGCGCTGAGCGCTGAGAACTACGCCACACAGGCCCAGGTGATGTCCTCCAAAGCGCTGAGGGCTCCTAACGCACGCAGCAATGGTAAGTTCGGAAGACACCGTGACCCCAAAAGTAAAGCGAATGGCATCTGAGCTCAAATGCTTCTCTTTTTCATCCTTTTGTAAGTCTCGCTGTCGTATTAATCAACTTTTTAGTGCATGCATGAAGTCTCAGGTTCACACAGGTGTTCTAGCGAGCAGGTGTAGAAGTTCATCACACTAGCTGTCGACAGGCTCTAGTACTACCAAGCTAACAATATTTGCTCTGAGAACGTTTGCTAACGTTACCTTTAAGTTATTAACACTGACTTTGTTCCTAAATGTGCTCTAAAGTCGTTTTTTAAATTTTTTACAAATATTTTTTCTTTGTTTGTTTGTTATGCAAAAGTAAAACTTTGCAAACATCCTGGGAGTTTTACTTTTGAATGTCTAACATTTAGAAAATGTTAGATAAAAATTGAACTAAAATGTTGCAGGAGAAACATAAACATTCCATAAAGTATTGTTTTAAACCACTTTTAATGATTAAGAGTTTTATCTGAATGTTAACTAAAATGTTTAAGAACAATGTTCTGTGTGCAAAGTATTGTTTTAAACATGAACAATAGTTTTAAACATTGTTTTTAATAATGCATGTTTAAAACCTTTTTTTTTTTGTGCGAACGTAACGGGAACATTACATTGTATCTTTTTTTTTTTAAGTATTATGGGAATGTTACTTTTGAATGTTCTTTTGAACATTCTGAAACAATTAGTAACATTTAACAAACATTAAACTCAAATGTTTCGGGAAAAAAAAACATTCCACGAAAAAGTTACAGACTTAATGTGTTAATGTAATGAGAACATTATTAAAGAACAGCTAATGTTGAACAAACATTCTGTTAACGTTTGTTCATAACTTTGAGAGAACCTTGACAGAACGTGATGGAAGACATTCAGACAATTGCCATGATAGCTGTTTAACCACAATCAAGCACTATGTGGCGTTTTGCATTCATTGCATTCAACACCAGAACTATTTAATATTTCAAACCATGCAAAACTGTTTGCTGAGTCTGTTTACAATAAATGTCACTTGTATTTTATCAAATGCAGTGACATTTAGACATTTTCTAGTGTCTGCTGAAATACTTTGACAGCAGTTACTTAAAATTCATTGCCAAATACTTGAGACAAGTGCCATTAGTTGAGCTCAGAACTTAGCTTTGATATTCTGTGATCTTGTGAATGACATTTTGAAGTGCTGCAGATGTTTTGTGGATGTTCCTCAGTTTTGGTTGGTGTTGTGACCGGTCTACAGCTCTCTGATCGTCTCTGCTCATGTCACATGTCTGATTACAACAGTGCTGTCATCCTCTGTGATAGGAGGATCTTTAACCTGGTCCTGTACTCTTGTAGCTCTAACAGTAGAGTCTGATGATAGCAACACAAGGTGAATGGTTCGAAATGCAGTGTAAATATTGCTTATTAAGATTTAATGTGATGAAAAGCTGATCGTTTTGAGGTCATCCCTCTCTCTCCCTCTGTGTGTGTGTGTGTGTGAGTTGACCCCTGTAATGAATGGTAAAATATTCAATGCAATGACTAATAATAACATGGATTTTTCCAACATTATGAGTTTCACTAATCGGAATATTTGAAGTTTTAAATGGGATTTTTTAAAATCTATTTTGAATAATTTATCATTCATTTAAATAGTCTTGCAGTGCATAATTTGTACTTTTTAATATTTCACTTATCACACTGCAGGACAATTTAAACGAACCATAAATTATTCAAAATGTATGTGATATCTGAATATTTTTTATTTATTTTTAATGACACAAGATTTAAAATGTTCTAGGCACAAATTAGTGATTTTGTTGTGTTTTTAATCTCTACAGTTTTTTTTTTTAAGTTTTACTTTTCAAGTAACCTTGCTTCAAAATTGATGATGCCTTAAAAATTGCATGCAGTCGGGCTATTTAAGAATTATTTAGTATTTTCTGTTTTCACTTTAATTTGTTAATTGTAATGATTTTGTGTTTTTGACATTTTTACCTTAAAATTCCATACACGATTTATTTGCATGAACAAAATCAAATTGAAAGAATTAGGAAATTGTTTAAATAGTTGTACTTGAAACAATTTGCACCATTTGACGTGTCAGCTACCCTTGCACAGGTGTGTGTGTGTGATGTGGCTGTTGTCGTGTTTGAGCATCTGTGACAGAAATGTTGAGCTGTGTGTGTGTGTGTGTGTGTGTGTGTGTGTGTCTCTGTGTGGTAAAACAGCTGAAATATAGTTATTTTAAGACGGTGAGTCACAGGGTGTCCCGGTTCACACCCAGCCATCAGTGGTGAGGAATCTGGAATGGGATTCCCCACCAAACACACACACAAAAAAAGTCTTTAACTTAAATGTTTGAGGGTGTTTCTATTTAGTCGTGTGTGTGTGTGTGTGTGTGTGTGTGTGTGTTTGCGCGGTGGCCTGTTTTCTGTCATTTTTACATGCAGACAGGAGGATGCATCTTCACTCAGCATATTTCTGTCTGTGTCTCACACACAGCTGTCTGCTAGTGCACATTCTTTCATCGTTTTTAACAGAAACCACATCAGGCTCCAGTTAGTCACTCTGTGTGTGTGTGTGTGTGTGTGTGTGTGTGTGTGTGTGTGTGAGAATCCATGACTGTAAAAGTAGTTCTAAAGCTTGACAGACAAAATGACAGAGCCCTCAGTCGCAGATCTGTGTGATGAAGTCATATGATCTGTGTGTGTGTCTGTGTGTATGTGTGTGTGTGTGTGTGTGTGTGTGTGTGTCTCAGGGTGGCCATGTTTCATCATCTCCATTAGCTCAGTGTTTCCTCATGAAATCAGACATCTGTGAGCTCTTATTCCCTTTATATCTGTCATTTTACAGCATGCAGACAACTTATTCTAGGAACAATGTTGTTGAAAGTACAAAAGTTAATTCAAGAAAAATAGATCAAATACTCAAATCACTGCAAAATTTGATTGCCTGTCATTCATAATGTTTTGCAAATTCCCGTTTTCCCTATATACAGTATTCCCAGCTCTCTGCTTCAGCACTTTATTTGACAAAAAAAAAATATATATATTTATTTATATATATATATATATTGTGTGTTGTTGTGCGGAAAATAATTGTTGTATTTTCATGTGATTTGCATTTTAAAAGCCAGGTAACAGGTTAAATAAAAGTTTAACATTCATTTGATTACCATAGTTTTTGATGATAAATATGTTAAATCTTAAGGCAGAAGCCAGAAAAGTTGTATAGAATTTGTATAAACATAATACATAATTCATGGGGCTGTACTGTTAAAATTGTTAAAATATTAATTGACTTTTTTTTTCGTTTTTTTTTTCTTTCTTTTTCTTTTATAAATTTGTTTTACACTGTAAAATAAAAAACTTTTTATTTATTTGTTTCTACCACATTTTTTTGTTGATATATTTGTATAAAAACCAAGTACATAACCTTAAATATGAATAGATAAATATGAAAAATGTACTGTTAAAAAAAGTAATTGGTAAAGTTTTTAATTCACAGTTTCTAGTGGTAAAAGAATCTGCAGAAAAATGCAATCTTTTTTAAATAAATAAAAAATAAAACAATTGCTCCCTAATATTGTTACAAATGTATTAAATGATTAAAGTTTCACAAGCTCATAGAAAGAAAAAAAAGGTTTTGTTCGTAAGAAAATCCAGAAAAATTACAACAGAAAACAGAATTTGGGAAAAAGTTAAAATCACATTTTTTGGGTGAAAAATTGTCCAAGTTACAGCATGTGTTGATAGCGAGTTGAAATGGTAGTTGCTCAGGAACCAAACCGTGTTTGCTTTTTTTAATAAGTCAGATGCCATGTGAGTAAAACACAAGGGGTGGAGGTGAAGTCTGTATCCAGCGTGTGTTTATAAGAGATGACTGAGTGCTGAAGGCTTGGATCTCCTGATGCTGCAGTTGAACACTAATCGATTTACTTTCTCACGAGTGATGTCTTTAGTGTGTGTGTGTGTGTGTGTGTGTCTGTGTGTGTGTGTGTGTGTTGTCAACACTCTCCTCATAAAGCGCTTCATTATCTGTGCTGAACATGTCCTGTGCACTGGAGGCTTGTTTCCTGTGAGTTTTTATTTTTGCAGTAATATGTTCGTACTGTTCAGCATCAGCGCCTTGTAAGGAATATAAACAGCCACTTAAACTCTTTCCTTTCCCAGATTCTCCCAGGATCACGGTGGTTTGTGTTTGCGTAATATAATTAATGCAGAAAACATGCTGCAAAGTGATTCAGAGTCGATCAATAAGAGCATAGTGTATATTAGATTACAGTAGCTCAAACAGTACAGTATTATTCCAATAGCAAACTCTGGACAATCAAATACAGTAGGTTATTTAAAAACGTAAACAGACTTCTGAAAAGCAAAATAATTTGTGGTTTGGTTAAATCAATAATTATAGTAATCCTTCTCTTCTCTTCTCTTCTCTTCTCTTCTCTTCTCTTCTCTTCTCTTCTCTTCTCTTCTCTTCTCTTCTCTTCTCTTCTCTTCTCTTCTCACCATAAACATATAAATGCATTATAGTAATGAGAATTTGGGGATATAATGTAAGTAGAAAAAAAGAATAAATAGGTCTCACTTTCTTTGTAAAATATATATCATTTGAATTACTAAATTATGTATAGACATGTATTTGTATGGAACTATATATATTATGCATTATCTGAGTTTTGCAGATTTTTTTTTTTTTTGTAATTTTTTTTTTTTTGTAGTTTGTGTATGTTTTTAATTATGATTTTATAAAGTTACAATAATTCTGATACACCATGCAAAAATAATACATTATTTTTAGAAACGTTTTTTTTTCAGTTTTAGTTGATTTATAAAATGGAAAATTCTATTTATGCATTCATTTCATTTAGGATTTTTCAATATTATGTTTTTATAAATCATAAAATCTATCAGAATAATTCTAGTTAACAGACCTGGCATGGCAGCAAACGCAGGAGTCTGTTAATGATGTCATTCAACTTCTTCACCATCAATCCTGATGGAACATTTGGTTGCTATGGATGCGAGAACAAACGTTCCAATAGAATGTTAGAGCACTAATAAACTGAGGCGAGTGTGCTGATGTAACGTGTGTTTTGTGTGGCTCTAGACGTCCAGAAATAGATTCTGCTTTGGGTTCCAACAGCGTAACAGTTTCAGCATGATCTCTCACTCAAGCACAGAGCAGCACGCGAGGTGAGAGAAACTACAAATAGATGGACACACACACACACACACGCACATGCACACGTCCTCAGGGTGAGAGTCTGAGTGTGTCGTGCATCGATGCCTCTGTAAGTTCAGCTCAAACTGTCTGACAGCAGGGTCACACACACATACACGATGACTCATAAAGTGTTATGCCCGTGTTTGACCTCTGACCTCTAGCTGTCAATAGCAACACATTTGCTTTCTGAACTCCTGTCCTAGGAAATTCTTCATGTCTTCAGATGGATTTATCTGGAGAGAAAATAGAGAGAACAAGAAAATATATTTTGCATAATTTTAATGGCCTTTTTTGCTTACGAAAAATATGGTTTCTTTCTTTCTTTAATGCATATTTTTTCTTAATATTTTAATTTTCAGTTCATAATTTATATTTTTATTCTATATTTTTTATTACTTTTTTTTGTTACACTATTTTACATGTTTATATTTATGTCTAATTGTAGAATCAAATATGATCTGGGCATGTTTTTATTTTATTGTAACAAGGTACAGTATGTGCATGTAGGTAGATAGGTATTTATTTATTTGTTTTTATTTGTTTTACAAAAAAGTTTGAGAAATATTACCTATTATATTAGATCTTGCTCTGATGATTGAAATGCACAATTGTTTAAATGCTGAGAGAAATAAACCGAGGCCAAACATGAGACACAAAATAATGTTTTTATAAACTGGTCAAATGTATAAGTTCTTGTTGAGATGTCTGTTTCGTAGAGAAATGTTTTTCACTGACTGATTATATTTGAGAGTTAGTTGCTATCGTAGTATTGTTTGAGGTTTGATTTTTATGTGCACTTGCGGTCAAATGTTTATGAACCATAAAAAAAAATTGATGTTAAAAAAAATTCAGCTTTGAAACCACTGGAGTAAATTAAATTTTAAGATGCATTCAAATAGAAAATGGTTAGTTTAGATCATAAAAATACTTCAAAATATTTTCAAAATGTTATATTTTGCTGTATTTTGGATCTAATAAATGCAGCTTTGTGATCAGAAGAGACTTCTTTAAAAAAGCATTAAAAGTCTAACTGTTCAAAAACTGTAAGTTAGTATAGTATCAAGTATTTCTGATAAACTTGACTAAACTTTGTGATCGCTTTATATGTCAATCAGACGGTCTCTTCCTGTCTAAATGGGAGGTTCTTGACCAGGATGACCTTAATTGTGAGACACACACACACATACACACACACACACACACACACACACAGAGGCATTATTCAGGATCTCACACATGAATGCATGTCTAGATTTGTTTATTTTTTTCTCTGCTCGTCGATGGAGAAATATGTCTGTTCAAAACACTTCAGCACAGCACACACCTTTTGATGATATATAATGAGATCAATCTATTATTTATTCTGACTATGAAAGACTCATTTATCAACGACTAAATTCCTTTGACTAAAAGCACATAATGAATTGCAACAAGCCCAGTAAAAGCAATCTATCATGGATGGCATACAGCATTATTTTTGTAGTATATGTACATTATTAATATTTCAAATTAGCTTTTATATAATTTTTTATGTTATTAATTAGGTTTGTTTTTATTTTATTAATTTTTTACATTTAATATGTTATATTAGTCTATTTTTATTTATTTATTTCCAGTTAGAATTTGTATGGCTTCAATTTAAACTGATTTCAGTTAGTTGCCAATTCGGTTTTCATTTAATATTCATTTAATTTGTTTTTCATTTAATATGTATAAATATTTTATTAATTTTCACCTTCATTTAACAGAATTGTTTTTGGATAGTTTTTAGTTAATGGTAATAACAGTGAGCAGACAAAACCTAGAGATATTATAATATACTTTTTGCATACTTTTCAAATATTATAATATTTCCTTAATACCAGGACTAAATGATAAAAAAAAAGTTTGACCATATTACCTAATTAGATATACTTGTAACTAATTTAATATCATAATTTACAGATAAAGCAAATTAAAGTAAAAAATTTGTCATATTGCTTAAGTAAAAATACTTGTAATTCACTTAAGAAAATAAAATAAAGATAAAAAATATAATCTAATTGAAAATTGACCATATTACCTCATTAAAAGTACTTGTAGCTGACCCAATACCAAAATTGACTGATATACAAAAAAATTACCATATTACAAAATTAAATCAATAAAAAAGACGTATTAACTAATTAAATATACTTGTAATACACTTAAGAATAGAATGTGATGATTTACACATTAAATAGAATATAAAAATGCACAATTTTACCTAATTAAATTTACGTTTAATCCAGATATTAATGATAAAATGAATTAAATCAAGTTAAAAATGGACCATATCACCTCAGTAAATGTACTTGTAGTTGACACAATACCAGAATTTACTGATATAACAGAATAAAAACAAATGAAATATTGACCAAATTACATAAATACACTTTTAATTTAATGCCAGACCTAAATTAAATTAAATCAAATAAAAAAATGACTGTATTACCTAATTAAATGTACTTGTAATACACTTAACTTGATGATTTACACATTAAATAGAATTAAAAAGGCACCATATTACCTAATAAAATGTACACTTAATCCTGATATTAACGGTAAAATGAATTAAATCAAGTTAAAAAATGAACCATATCACCTCAGTAAACGTACTTGTAGTTGACACAATACCAGAATTTACTGATATGATAGAATAAAAACAAATGAAATATTGACCAAATTACATAAATACACTTGTAATTTAATGCCAGACCTAAATTAAATTAAATCAAATAAAAAAAGAGACTGTATTACCTAATTAAATGTACTTGTAATACACTTAACTTTAATGAGGTACTCTTTCTGTTGGGTTTTGTCTTAGAAGTGTGTACTGTATTCAGTAGACAGTGAGGCAACTGACTGCTTTTTGAAACATAACCTACTTTCTTCTGTCCTGATTCCTGTCATGAACATTTAATCTGATGTATTTAGCTCTTCACAATAACAGACGACAGCTCATATTTTAGCACGCCAAACTTTAAGAGCTTTTAGAACAGTGTGTGTGTGTGTTCGTGATGAGTGTGTATGTGCAGTGTGTTTTTGTTCTTAAAAAGTTGAAGCAAATTGGTGTTAAAGAATTACGATGTGTGTGAGATTGTGTAAATGAGGCTGTTAAACTGAAAGCTGCTAGACTGTCTCTCAGTATCACACTTGTAGACGTGACATAAGCGAGTAGTGTGTGTGTGTGTGTGTGTTTGTGAGAGAGAGAGAGAGAGAGAGAGAGAGAGAGAGCTACAGCGGCCTTATTCCTGTGTGTTAAGTTCATTTAAAAGCTCATTGGTCAGCATCTTGTCATGGTGATGGATGGTGGCCCTGTTCCTGCAGTATAGCCATAATTACAAGTGTTTGCTGTGTGCATGGATCAGTAAACACTGTGTGTGTGTGTGTGAATCCTATGGTGGTCTTGAGTCAAGGAGCTTTTGGAAATGAAAAAATCATCATGGCTGCATCATTTTGACATCATATCAGGTCACCGTCGATGTCATCACTCTCGTTTAGTGAACCATGAATTCTTTAGTTTTCTTTACAGCGATCAGATGTGCTCATTGGTCTGATTTAAAGATGCATGAACTGTCACATTGAATGATCTTTGTTTTTTCTGTTGCGTAAGATCTGCTATTTTTAATAATTTACTTTTGTGGGCTAAAAGCACGTCTGTCTTTTTCTATAGACCTGTCACCATTTCTCCATTTCTGTCTTCTCTTGTGTGTGTGTGTGTGTGTGTGTGTTCTGTCGAAGATTCTGTGGTCCATTTCAGTGAAATCAGTTCAGATATTAAGCTCAAATTCTGATTGTATGTGCTGAAGAGGATCAGAAGGGATTTCAGGTTATTTCTTTATAATCAGATGTTAATTCAGTTCACGTTTCTGTAGTGAATTAAGTGATTCATGTGCTTCCCCCCAAAAGAATCAAAAGTGAATTTTGCTGTATTTCTAAAGAGAATCAGGAGTCAGTTCAGATCACTTCCCAGAAGAATCTGTGTAAACTCACTTCACTTCCTCAACTGAATTAAAATATAATTAAGCAATTTTTTTCCTGAAGAGAATCAAGTGACTTTCCTGATAAGATTTATAAGAGAATTGTTAATTTTTGGGAGCGAATTAGAAGTGAATTTGAGTCGCTTAAAGCGCATCAGGTGTGAATTCAGTTTACAAATTCTTATTATATTAAGATTCAGAAGCATGTGAAGTCAATTTTCTGAAAAGAATCAATCATGACTTTAGCTCTTTTCCTGAGGTGAATTTTAAAAGTTTAAAAAAAGGTTGTTTTTTGAAAGAGAATCAGAAGTGAATCTAGGTTATTTCCCAAATAGCATCAGAAGTAAATACTCATCTCTTCCTGAACAGAATAACGTTTTTTTTTAAGTGAATCCAAAGTGAAATCTCTTCTTTTCCTGAAGTGATAATTTTCCAAAGAGCTTCAGAAATGAGCTGAGTTAGAAGTCTCTTTTATTTTGTAAAGAGAATTAGAAGTGAATTGAGTTTACTTTAGATCTGGATTGAATCTAAGGTGACTTGAGTTCTTTTGTTTAAAACAAAAATTCAGATCACTTCATAAAGAGCATTAGAAGTAAATTCACTTTACTTCCTAAATGGAATTAGAAGTGAATTAAGTTGGTCTAATTAAATGGTCTATTTTGCTGAAGAGAATTAAATTTGAACTGAATTTATGCTGTTTTCTGAACTGAACTGGGATGAACTGAAATGAAATGGATTCTAACATGTGTATGTGTTGTATTTGTGTATATCCGTGTTTGTCTGTTTGTTTATTTGTTTGTCTCAGAGTAAACACACTAACCTGTCCAAGTTGTGACCAGTAACAGACAGCAATCACCTCACAGACTTGTACCGGAAGGAAGAGGTCGTAATGGTCAAGGGCGGAGGTCACGTCCAGAGCCCGCGCTTCCCCAACTCATACCCCCGAAACCTGCTGTTGTCATGGAAACTGCTCTCGCCGCCCCACATGCGCATCCTGCTGGAATTCGATGCTCAGTTTGGACTGGAGGAGGCGGAGAATGGAGTCTGCAGGTGAGGGGGGAGCTTTAGAGTGGAGGAGTACATGAATAATGAATTAGGTGGGTTTAACAATTTTTGAAGTGAAGAGAATTACATTTTCTGGTAAGACAGAGCTTCGGCTAGATGAGTTCATGAATAATTAATTAAAACTGTTTAAGAGTTTTAAGTGGACGACAAACATGTTTTCAGGTGAAGGTGTTAAATATGTGAATAATAAATTAGATCTATTTAAGTGGACGAGGAGAATGGAGTTTTCCTGTCAGGGTGGAGATTCGGATAGATGATTTCAAGAATAATGAATTAGATCTATGTAAATGTTTTAAGTGGAGGAGGAGGAGAAAGGAGTCTGCAGGTGAGGGCGGAGCTTCAGGGTTACGAGTTCATGAATAATTAATTAGATCTATGTAAATGTTTTAAGTGGAGGAGGAGGAGAATGGAGTCTGCAGGTGAGGGCGGAGCTTCAGGGTTACGAGTTCATGAATAATGAATTAGATATATGTTAAAGTTTTAAGTGGAGGAGGAGGAGAATGGAGTCTGCAGGTGAGGGCGGAGCTTCAGGGTGAACGAGTTCATGAATAATGAATTAGATCTATGTAAATGTTTTAAGTGGAGGAGGAGGAGAATGGAGTCTGCAGGTGAGGGCGGAGCTTCAGGGTTACGAGTTCATGAATAATGAATTAGATATATGTTAAAGTTTTAAGTGGAGGAGGAGGAGAATGGAGTCTGCAGGTGAGGGCGGATCTTCAGGGTGAACGAGTTCATGAATAATGAATTAGATCTATGTAAATGTTTTAAGTGGAGGAGGAGGAGAATGGAGTCTGCAGGTGAGGGCGGAGCTTCAGGGTTACGAGTTCATGAATAATGAATTAGATCTATGTTAAAGTTTTAAGTGGAGGAGGAGGAGAAAGGAGTCTGCAGGTGAGGGCGGATCTTCAGGGTGAACGAGTTCATGAATAATGAATTAGATCTATGTAAATGTTTTAAGTGGAGGAGGAGGAGAATGGAGTCTGCAGGTGAGGGCGGAGCTTCAGGGTTACGAGTTCATGAATAATGAATTAGATCTATGTTAAAGTTTTAAGTGGAGGAGGAGAATGGAGTCTGATTGTGAGGGCGGAGCTTCAGGGTGAACGAGTTCATGAATAATGAATTAGATTTATGTGAATATTTTAAATGGGGGAGGAGAATGGAGTCTGCAGGTGAGGGCGGAGCTTCAGATTTCATGAGTAATTAATTAAATTTGTTTACAGGTTTTAAGCAGAGGTGGAGAATTGGGTGGAGCTTTGGATGGAACCGTTTATGAATAATGAATTAGACCTATTTAAACTGTTGTGAAAGTGTCTTTTTGACTCTTTGGGTTAGTCTGTATGGTAAATATTTTGGCAGTTTAACAAGCATCAAAACCAAAAGCCCTCTACATAGCTATAAATTGGATTTATTCATAGAAACGTTAATCTGGGACCTCCAGGTGAATGTCCTGCATGGTAAAATCAACTAAAGTGTGAGAGAATTACAGGTTTGGTAATCATTCTGCATTTCTGGACTAGAAATAAAGGCCTGAAGAGTTAAAACATGATATGAATATTTAATGAGCAGAAAGCCAATCAGAGCGAGTGTGCCCAGTGTGTGTGGAGTGACTCTCGGGTTACGGGTTTGTCCTTGAGGTTAGAGGTTTTACTGTGAATCTGATACTTTATAAAGACCCTCGAGACATTGAGACTAAAAATAAAGCAGGAAAAACACAGAGGAGAGATGAGGTGAATTTATTGGATGATAAAGAGGCAAGAAGGGAAACAAGTAGAGAGATAAGATACTTAATTGTTACAGGTATATATATTATTCAGTCTAAAATCCAATAATTTATATGATATAGATAAAAGCATGACATTACATTACCAATTACTGCATTGGTTTTGTGTATGACTATGTACCCTGTGCAAGCACTGTTATTATAAACTAAAACTATAAATCATTCTTGTTCATTTATATAAAGCAGAAATAACAGAAAATATAATTAGATGAAGAACTTTAATTACAATGCATTAGAAATGTTGCATTGGCAACGAACTAAATAATAAAAATACATTAAATCTAAATAGAAAAATACAAAATATGAATAAAACTTAGAAAAATTGCTAAAACCGAACTGAAAATATGCAAACAGTCAGTTCAAAAATACTAATAGATACTATAATAGCATATAAAGAATGCTAAAATAACGTAAAAAATTGTAATTGTGATTACAGCCAAATCACAGCAGATATTATAATCATATGATTGTTCCTGTAGCTCAAATGGTGATGCATTGCTTTAAAAAGTGCAACGTTAGGCGTTCGAATCCCAGGGAACACATATTAGGAAAAAATTGTAAGCCTGAATGCAATGTAAGTTGCTTTGGAAAAAAGCGTTTGCTAAATGCATAAATTTACATTTTAAATTTATGTGAATTTTTTATCTAATTAAATGTATTTGAGGAATAGAAACAGAGCATTTTTAAGGTGGCCCTGCAGATGTGCTTGATCAGGTGTCTATGCTTCAGGTTTACACCTTGATCAGGTGTCTATGCTTCAGGTTTACACCTTGATCAGGTGTCTATGTACTGACAGGTTTGTGTGTTTCAGATATGATTATGTGGAAGTGGAGGATATTTCTGAAACCAGAACCATCATCTGGGGCCGCTGGTGCGGACAAAGAGCTCCGTCACAGATCACCTCCAAATCAAATCTCATCAAAATCACCTTCAAATCGGATGATTACTTCGTAGCAAAACCAGGATTCAAAATCTGGTATTCACTGCTGGTGAGTTTCTCTTCTGTTTGTATTATTGCTGTTTATTTTAGAAATAAATTAATACCTTTGTTCAGCAAGGATGCAATTCATTGATCAAAAGTGTCCAAAATTACATGTATAATGTTACAAAAGTTTTTGTTTCAAATAAATGGTTCTTTGAAGCTTTCCTATTCATCAAATAATCCAATTTTCATCAGCACACCTGTCTTCAACATTAATAATCAGAAATGTTTCTAGAGCATTTCTGGAGATCATGTGAAAAATTCAGGTTTGGTCACGAAATAAATGATATATTACAATACATTCACACAGAAACGTTATTTAACATCATTTCACAATATTACTGTTTTTTTTGATGACATAAAAGCTGCATTGGTGAGCAGAAGAGAACAAATCTTAACCCCTACAAACATATTAAATATTACACACACACACACAAACATTATGTAAAATTATCAGTTGGGTTTATCAGCTTCTTACCTGAAATACTTTTTTACCTTAGATGAACTTACAAAAGTTTGGCTTGATTAAGACTTTTGTTTCTGAGCCAGAATAAGACTGACAAAGAGAGGTGCGAGTGACAGTACAAGAAAGTGAGAGAGCGTGAGACTGAAGTGAATGTGTTACTGCGGTAAAAGCACTGATGCAATGCTGAAAGATCCTCCCTGTCTTAACGGAGTAGTCTGAGCTTAGTTCTCTCTTTATTGCATGTACATGGAGAAGCTCTATAATGAGAAATGACAGCTAAAAACATGTCTTAAAATCAAAAGAATCATTCACCTAAAAATGTGCTCACTGTCAGGCCACCAAAGATTTAGAGGAGTTTATCGTTTTTAGCAAATGTATATTTTTGAGTGAACTACTCCTTTAAGACTGTTGTTGTCTTTTAATTGCACAAACAGATGTGGAGAGTTTCTCTTCGGGAAGATGATGTGTTTGTTTCATAGGTCTTTTGTTAGCATTATCTCATGATCTTTTCAAAATATGGTCCAGTTGCCAATGGTTATGATGTTTGTTCTCATCTTTTGGGATAAGTGAATGTTTGCATATCATAATTGTGCCTTTTTGTTCAAGGTCTGTGACTACAATTAGAGAATTTTCCTTGAACGTCTCTAAGATTTGCATATTTGTCATAAACTAATAATGCATGAGGGGTTTTAGTTTATATTTGTTTATTTTTATTCTATAGAAGGCAACTTGACTTAAATTAGGATAATTTTAATGAAATGAATTCAATGTTCATGTTCTTTGGAGAAAATCCATAATTCTCAAATCGACTTCACAGGTATCATTCTGCTGTTTTAAAGTGCTAATTATCTAACCTAAAGTTCATGTAAAGTTAAATATTTAACTTAATTGATGCATTGAACAACGCATTAACGTTTCTAAATGCGAGACTGAATAGGCTATGCAGAAGAAAATGTTGCTTTAATGTTGAATTTTTATTTTGTTTGTGAAATTTTATATACTTTATTATAGAGAAATTATGGTTACAATTTATTTGAAGCTGTCATTGTTAGTGTAAGTATAAATTTAAGTACTGAGTAATATTAAGTACTTATCACTATTACCATATATGATTAGGTTTTGGCTTATGGTTACTTGCATGTTGTTTATGCATAATTAAGTGTTATTATAGAGTAAGTACATGTGTAACAAGGAAAACTTTAAAAAAGTGTTACTGAAATGATGTGATTATAAATTGCATGTAAATTAGTGTAACAGTGTTTGTGGTTGTTAACATTAATATCTGAACAAACGGAACAAAGTCACTTATTATGGATGCATTTATTTGACCAAAAATACAGTAATATTGTGAAATATAATTACAACTTTTTTTGATAATTTAATTTGATTTTAATAATTGCCTTTTCATGCATTTTCTGCTTTTATTTATATATATATATATATATATATATATATATATATATATATATATATATATATATATATATATATATATATATATATATGTATATATATATATATATATATGTATATATATATATATATGTATATATATATATGTATATATATATATATATATATATTTCTTCACCTGCTTATCCATAGTTATGTCAGCAGAAATGTAGTTTCGGAGGTAGAGCAAGTTATTATATTTTGATGAAAGATTTTTTTTAAACAGCAAGCACTGTTGAATCCTTCACAGTAAGAACAGGAACATGTTTAGAAAGTAACCACGTCACATGGTTGAACCCTGAAATTGCTGGACTTCAGGTTCAGGAGTAGGCACTTTGTTCAGTCTGATCTGTCATGTGTAATTCCCTGAATCTGCGGTATTCCTGACATTTCCCCATTCCCGCTCTGCTCCGGACGTCTCTGTAGGACACAAGCTGTGTGTGTATGTGTGTGTGTGTGTATGTGCATGACATCAGAGGCCATAGAGACATGATCTCTGATGGGAAACATCATCATAACAGACCACCCGCGACCTCTGATCCCCTCCTATTGTTTGCATTGCCGCAGGAGCAGATTTATGTAAGGAGTGTGGCAGCACAGGGAAGTGTACTTTCATAGCATATGTAGGTTTTAAAGTAAACTGCATGGAAAAACAGAACATGTCAGTTTTCATGGCTTTGCATTTAAATTTCTTAGTTTATATTCAGTTTTATTTTTAAGCAATGGTTTCATAAATTGCTTTGTAGTTTTTATATTGTGGGTTTATTTTTATTTTTTATATATTAAAGTTTAAGTCTTAGAATTTTAGTCAAAGGTGTTTTTCTTAATACTTATAGTTGTAGTAAAGGTGTCTTAATACTTGTAGTTTTAGTTAAAGGTGTCTTTCTTAATACTTGTAGTTTTAGTTAGAGGTGTCTTTCTTAATAATTGTAGTTTAAGTTAAGGGCGTCTTTCTTAATACTTGTAGTTTTAGTTAAAGGTGTCTTTCTTAATACTTGTAGTTTTAGTTTAATGTGTCTTTCTTAATACTTGTAGTTTTAGTTAAAGGTGTCTTTCTTAATACTTGTAGTTTTAGTTAGATGTGTCTTTCTTAATAATTGTAGTTTAAGTTAAGGGTGTCTTTCTTAATACTTGTAGTTTTAGTTAAAGGTGTCTTTCTTTATACTTGTAGTTTTAGTTAGATGTGTCTTTCTTAATAATTGTAGTTTAAGTTAAGGGTGTCTTTCTTAATACTTGTAGTTTTAGTTAAAGGTGTCTTTCTTTATACTTGTAGTTTTAGTTTAATGTGTCTTTCTCGATAATTGTAGTTTTAGTAAAGGTGTCTTTCTAATTATTGTAGTTTTAGTAAATGTGTCTTTATACTTGTAGTTTTAGTATTGACAAATATACAATACTTAGATTTTTTTTTTCTTTTTTGTTAGTTTTTAAGCACTTATTTTCAGAGTTTTTGTTTATTTTGTGTTATTTTATGTCAGCTTTCAAAATGTCGAAAATTGTGGACATTTTTAAGTAAACTGCAGGGAAAAATTGAGAAGTCAGTCTTCAGAACAAGGTTGTTATACTTTTGCACTTACAAAATATATATATTTTTGTTTGATTTGGTCTTTGAAATGGTTCAGCATTTGAAAGCTATAACTTGTAGTTGATTTAATTAAGCATCATTTTATTTTAGTTTTCAATTGTTTTTTTTTTTAAATGTTATGTAATGCTTTCAAGTATGTTATATTTGGTTTTAGTTTCAGCAAAAGTTTATTGAATATAAGTTTAATTTCGATTTCATGGCTGTTCATTTACATGTTTTATGGTAATTTTAAGTTTCCATTTTTAGTTTGTTTTTCAGTATCTCAAAGTTATAATACTTGCAATTTTAGTATAGACTATAAACTATAAGTATATTTTGTTTAATTTTAATATGGTTTTCAACTGCAAGTTTTATTGGATGCCCTTTAGTTCAGCATATGGAGGTTTTTAAAATCACTTGCTAGGAAAGTCATTATTTTCATATTTTATTAAATATTAATTCCATACATGTCTTTTTAATCTTTTTTAACTCTTTTTTTTATTATTATTTATTAATATACAAGAATGTTTTTATACCAATGATAGTTGCAATATACAATAAGGAATGCTGTTCTGAACACACTGTCTATATTCTCCAGTCCATCTCTCTTTCCTCATTATGGCTGTATAACTGTGGAGGTGGATTGATGGCCTTGTTAATTCGGGTCTCCTGATGGTTGTGTAATGTTCCCCTGTCGTTTATGGCCACTTTTAAATGCAAGCGCTGTGATGTCTGTAGCCACGCCTCCTCGGCTGGTGACATCATGAGTGATGGTGTTTGTGTTGCTGATTGCTGCTGCGCGTCAGGAGGGTTTCCAGTCAGGATTTATCAGCGCAGATAATGACTTTCCCAGATTTCCCATGCCGCTGATGTAGAATACATAAATGATGACAAAAGTTTGAAGTCTCTGTCTGTTTTTCAGGACAGCTCACCTCTCGCGTCTCTGACCAACTGGGAAGCAGTTACAGTGATGTCCGTAAGTATTACACACTTCTAGATGATGAAACATGGTCTTAATTAAATGGACACGGTTTCTTCAGTAGATCCCAAATGGAGACGTTTAGGAGAATGTTCCCCCTGCTCTGGAGCTTACAGTGATGCAGAGCAGATGTGTTGCAGGAAAGTGGGATTTTACAGTCTGTGTCTCTGTAGAATTTCAGGGAGGTTTCTGGGACGGACACACCGCTGTCTGCGGTCGCACTGGACAATGACATCGCCAGCGTCAGCTCGGTGGAGGAGCTCCTGAAACACATGAACCCCTTCACCTGGCAGGAAGACCTGGAGCAGCTCTACACACACACACACCACTACAGACCAAGAGCTTTCCACACTGACCGCAAACACAAGCGTGAGTCTCACACACACACACACACACACCCCACTACAGACCACGGGCTTTCCACACCGACCGTAAACACAAGCGTGAGTCTCACACACACACACACACACACACACACACACACACACACACACACACACACACACACACACACACACACACACACACACACACACACACCACTACAGACCACGAGCTTTCCACACTGACCGTAAACACAAGCGTGAGTCTCACACACACGCGCACACACACACACACACTACTACAGACCACGAGATTTCCACACCGACCGTAAACACAAGCGTGAGTCACACACACACACACACACACACACACACACACACACTACTACAGACCACGAGCTTTCCACACCGACCATAAACACAAGCGTGAGTCTCTCACACACACACACACAGACACACACTACTACAGACCACGATATTTCCACACCGACCGTAAACACAAGCGTGAGTCTGACACACACACACACACAAACAAACACACTACGTACCACAAGCTTTCCACACAGAGTATAATTAGAGGATTCTGGGAATGTGGAAAATTAGTATTGGTTGGGAAAGTATCCTTAAAAAATGTTTCATAAATTAAAGTTACATTTATCTTATACATCAATTATTAATTATTTATTTTTGGAGGAAATTAGAGGATTAGAGGATAAATAAATTAATTATGTATTATTTATGCCATTGTTAATGGAAGCCTTCCATAATGGTCCATAATGTTCAAGAAGTGAACATTACAGGCATTCAGTTCTGCATGACACACACACACACACACACACACACCCACACACACACACACACCACACCATTATCCATTCACTTTGTTTTTATGAGGCAGACGGAGGTGATTTCCTCCCGTCTCTTCATTTAAACCTCCCTTCCGCTCTGTCCATCCAGAACAGATTGTGATTATGTGAGTCATAAGTGATAAAAAAAATCCAAAACAACACACTGGAATGTTCTTCACAAAGTACAAACACACACTCACACACACACTGATCTTGTGTCCCTGATAAAGGTGAAACATTGTAAGGCCAGTGGAGAGTGTGTTAGTTAGGGTTTCTGTGTCTGTTTGTTTGTTACTGGGGTCAGGATGTGGTTTTATGTTCTCTGTGTTTGTAGTAAACCCCGTCCGTCTCGCTCTTTCCCTCTCAGTCGATCTCGACCGTCTCTATGATGACGTGAAGCAGTACAGCTGCACTCCACGCAATTTCTCAGTGAATCTCCGCGAGGAGCTGAAGGCCACCAACGCCGTGTTTTTCCCACGATGCCTCCTGGTGCAGCGCTGCGGGGGAAACTGCGGCTGTGGCACGGACAACTGGAACTCCTGCAGCTGCAGCGCTGGAAAAACCGTCAAGAAGCTACACGAGGTATCCCACAATGCACTTTGACGAATGACTGTTTTCAAGCAGGTTCCCAAACACTCCCTCTATCTGCCATTGGTCAGTCAGACAGATAGTCCTGCCCCCAGCGTGAACTGTTGAAGTTTTTAGCATGTAGGAGCGTTTGTTCTTCCTGTGGAGTTTGAGCGAGTGAAGTGTGATCCTCTCTGCTTATCAGCTCCAAACACACACACATGCTGTATTTTGTGTGCTGAAACTCCAGTGTATCTCTCCATCCATTTGCGTTCCATTATCCTATAGCGCTCTCTCACACACACACACACACACACACACACACACACACACACACACACACTTGTCTCTGTCTGCCTTCACTCGTTTGTCCGTCTGCTGCTGTTTTCCTCTGATCGGTCGTGACTAGTGTGACACTTTTTGTTCTGTTTGAGATTATCAGCAAATGACACGCGAAATCCATTGAGACACACACACACACACACACACACACACACACACACACACACACAGAGTAGTGTTCTATCTGAACTGATGACAGTTGTAAAGTGTGCTGTCTGTCTCTTCTTCTTTCCCGTTTCTTTTTTTTTCCTTTTTTTTTACGTTCTGAAATAATAAAACAAATGCACACAACCCCTCAGGTTTAATTAAGAGGAAAATATAGAAATTCTCCTTCTCCTTTCATGTTCTTTGGTTTTTATTGTGTGCATTTTGTTTAGTTATTTGTATTATTATTTATTATCATCAGTGTACGTTGGTTCTTTATTCATTTAGTGTTTTCAGACTGTCAAGGTTGATATGATGTAACATAACTGATATAATTCAAATGTTTAACAGGGTAAACATGTAAAGTATTTTTAATGAATGTTTTCAATTATTACTTTATGATAACTAATGTTATTAATAATGTTAACAAATGGAATCTTTTTGTTTTTGCAGAAATATAAATTTTAACTAGAAAATATTTTATATATTTTATGTTTAATATATTTTTGAATTTATTAATTTATTTCATTCATCCACATTCTGCTGTAACTTCACAACATATTAACACCATTAACTGAAAACACACACTTGGTAACATTTCAACCTGAACACTGTCTGACCCAATCTAGTGTTAATAATCAGAGTGAAGCCTCATGGGATGTCTGATGCATTCTGGGAGATGTAGTTGCATTTAAAGAGATCTGACACGGGCAGCCGCAGAGTGATTGACAGCTGTCACAGTGCTGTCATTGTGTAGAATAATAGACTGTTACCCACGGCAACATCTGCTAAATGTGATTGGCTGCGGCTGTCAGTGCTGACTAATGTGAAACACACACACACACACACACACACACAGATATATTAGCTTCGGTACAGAACATATGACACATCTAGAGATCAAGGGTCAAGGACAGATATTGATTGTTAAACAAATCAATGAAGACAAATCAACTGATCATTCTCTTATATTTCCTGCCCTGATCAAACAAAGAAATATCGCACATGCAGCTTTGGCTTTGGTTATTTTGATGAGGAATAAACATTGTTGCAAACTGTTACAGTTAACAATTCTAATGGAATGTTCTGGGTTTAATTCTACAAACCGCATCTGCTGCTTAATATCCATTAACACAGAAAATCATTTAGACTTACTCTTTAGTTTATTTTTCAAATTGAACTTGCAATAGAGACCAGTGCCTTTCTTTTAAGTTTTGTTTTGTATAGCAAGGTTATTTTTTGTTTTTATTTCTTGATCTTTATATTTTTTCTTACTTTTGTAATGTAATGTAATGTAATGTAATGTAATCTGTATGTTATTAATTTTTTTTTTTAGCTTTTTTCCCCTCAGTTAAAATTGCACTTTTAATTGTTATAGTTAAAGAACAAAATTAGCTGAATTCAATTTTTATGAACAAGTGTAGCAAAATATTTAAAATTTAGGTTAATTTGGTCAGGTTTAATTCTCAAAGAACAACATTTGATAAATTAGATTTTTTTTGTTGTTATAGTTTTTTTTTTTTTTTTTTTTTGTAGAAGTGAATTTACAGAATATGTTTGATTTGTTCAAGTTAAGTTCTAAACAAACTTTTTTTGTTTATTTTTATTTTTTTTACATTTAGTCAGTAAAGAACAACATTTGCTGAACAAATTTATTTTTAGATAAATTAAGTAGAATTTAGCTGAATTAGATTTTTCACATTTTAGTTGTAAAAACAGTTTTTTGATTTTGTTCAATTGTTAAAGAACAAAACGTTCTTGTCTTGTTTTCATTTTTAAAAATATTATAGTTAAGCAACAAAATATGCTGATATTTCTATTTACATTTAATTGTTGAAGATCAAAACTTGGCAGTTGAATTTTACATGTATTGGTAAAAAAAATCTTGATTTTTTTTTTTTTTTTTTTTTTTTTTAGTTATAGTTACAAGTTACAATAATTTATTTGATTTAATTGGTTATAGTTACAAAACACGTGCTAAATTTATTTGACTTGCAAAAAATAAAAAAATTTACTAGATTTCTCTTAATATTTAGTGTGTGTGTGTGTGTGTTGTCAGGTGCTGAAGTTTTCTCCAGGTCTGAGTTTCTACAGGAAGAAAACACGAGCTCACTGGGTTCTGGAGGAGATTCACCTGCAGCATCATGAGAGATGTGACTGTGTGTGTCAGTCTAAACCGCCACGATGAAAACACACACACACACAGTACGCCATTCAGACATATAACTACAGGCCATGCGTCCACCTAAACAAAAAAACACAACACACACACTTGTCTTCAGTTTTCTTTCCAGTGTTAGGACTCCAATATAATGTAGCTTCTCTGTTGCAGTTTTATCTTTATGTTTATATGTTGTTGTGTCCAGTAAAGTCACATGGAACTCACCAATGGAATGTAAATGAATATTAATGAGGCTTTTGCTCTCTGAGACCAATCAGAAGTCAGAGTTCCCTGAAGGGGCGGATCCCTCACAATCTGATCCAAGCCAATGTTATTTATTAAAAGAACTGTCTTTGTCTTTTTATATCTGTGATCATGCTGTTGTATGTGGCTTTTTTCATTTTCTTTCTTCTTTGAGTGACTCATGAAAGCACATTCATTTCCAAAATGAAAAGAAAGAAACTTTTAGGTATGGAATTTGTTTGTATGCATTAATTTATGACAAATAAACTCATTTAACCACTGTAGAAGCATGTTTCTGTTTTAAAATATGATCCTGTAAGTCATAATTTTGCAAAATGCATCTCATAAGAGAATCTATCACAATAATAGCTAAGCACGTCACACTAATGAGAAGCTTTCTCGTAATTGAGTTGGATTTTTATGAGTCATCATTACTAGATGAATATTTTCTCAAGTCGTGAAATATTGTAGTTCTTTACGATTAAAACAAGTCATGAGAAATTCAGTTTGTTTCTTGTCGGAGTAGTGCTTTTTGGAAATGTAAGCTGTTCTTAATTAAAGGATTTGGACTGGCATTAATTAGGAGTCGTTGATAAGGCAGAGAGCTGAAATCATTTAGTTGTGCTCAAGATCATTTGTGTTCCATAGATTTCACATCTCAAACGTATATCAGAGATGATCAGAAGATCACATTTAGGACATTTTATAAATGAGGCTCGAGGTCATTTTTACATGAAGTTTCACAAGTCATTATGAGAAAGTGTTGAATTTTTAATAGAAAATGCTTTTATGAATTTGTATCAAGACATTATTGTGTGAAATATTTCAATGTATGCATGAAACTATTACTACATTCATTTTTCAAGTCACTGAGAAAAGTTTGAATTCTGATGAGAAACTAGGTCATTTAATACATGAAACGTTCTCAGTTCATTAATGTGAGTTTTGAAACTTTATTAGTCAAGTCATTATGAGAAATATTTAAATTTTTATAAGAAGTTCTTTTTTACATGAAATTTCTCAAGTCATCATTATGAGAAAGTTTTGAATTACATTTTTGAATTTGTAGAGAAACTAAGCTAGTAAATCTTTTGTGAGAAATGTTTGAATTTCGACGATAAACAAGTCATTGGTATAAAAAAATAAGTCATTAGAATGATAGATTTTGGAATTTTTATGGAAAACCGATTATTATGTGAATTATTATTATTATTATTTATTTTTTAACTTTTTTTTTTTTTTTTTTACAAAAAACTAGTTACATTAAACTCATTATTATGGGAATGTTTTGAAACATTTTATTACAATGTCATTGACACTATAAAGTTTTCCTTAATTCACTATGAAAAAAGTGAATTTTTATGAAAAACAAAGTCATTACATGAAATTTCGCAAGTCACTATGATGAGAATGTCTTGACTTTTTAAGAGAAACAAATTAAATTTTCCATTAATTAATTTTTAAAAGTCAAAATGAGAAAGTGTTTTTTATTTATATTTTTTTTTTTACATCATTATTATGATACATTTCGATTTTTTTTTTTTTTTACGTAAAAATATTACATGAAAATCATTAACTGAATTTTTCCAAGACATTATTATGAAAACGTTTACAATTTTTATAAGAAACCAAGTCATTATTATGATTAATATTTTACATTTCATAGAACCCATTTCATTATTACAAGTATTTTTTCTCAACTCAATATGAGAGATGTTTGAATTTTGGAATTGACACTCAAGTCATTACTATCACATGAAATATTGTCAAGACATTATTAAAGATTTTTTAATGTTTCATCAGCCATCAAAAGCACTTCATGTTTCCAGTGACATAATTGTCCTGTATATTTATTCAGATGTTCTGCATCTTTTCTCTGGGTTTACTGTATCTTTGATGATCTGGACTCTCTTTTATCTCTCTGTAAATCCATGGGTTTCGCTCTGATCCTGGATCTGAGTTTCATTTAGCGGTGGCCCTCCGGGACTCGTGTATTCTGCTGTAAGAGCCGCGCCGCGCCGCAGGGACGGATGTTGACAGTGTGGATTTAGCCTTTAATTGTGAGGCTTTAAAGTGCTTTTATTAAACTCTAAGACAGGCAAAATGAAACCAATGATTCTTTCTCGTCTGTGGAGCACAGAGTGTTTCTGGCGCATGTCTGATTTCTGTCAGCCCGACCGTTTTCAACATGTGTCGTCTCATAAAACCACAAAAATAAAAGAATTGTCTCATGTTTGTCTTTTTGAAATAGAATTTATGCTATAAATGCATGGGTCACGTGGGTTTAATGCTTGCTGCATTTGAATTGATTCAGCAAATGTGTTTCTATTTAACATTATTCGCATTAAATCAAAGTCAAAAACCACATCAAGTGAGCGTAAATTTTGGGGGGGAATTAAAAAAAAATTCTGAAACAGATTGCATCCCAATCCCTCTGATGTGATATTTCAAAATGCGCGTAAAAACGTGGTGATGGAAATATTGCTAGTGAAAAAAACATTAAAAATGTGTTGAAATAAATGATTTTTATTTTTAATTTTTTCAGTAAACTAGCAAAGTTGCATGTGTAAAATACAACAGTTTTGTAAAATATACACCAATTCAGTTTACCACACTTATAAATTATTTAAATTCAGCGCATTGTTTGTTTTGTATCTCTTTGTTTATTTTACTGTAAAAAAATTCTGTAGTA
>NC_068410.1:2975783-2978283 GCF_023724105.1 Carassius gibelio | reverse complement strand
ATAATGAAATAATAAATAATGCATAAAAGTAGGACAACAAAATGAATTAAATTCAAAAAGCGACACAGATTAGCATCAGAAATTATTAAACCACAGAAATGCACTTCTCAAAATAATAATAATAGTATTAATATTAATAAAACAACATTGATATGATGAAATTGGTTCAAATTAATGTGATTAGACACAGAAAATTAGATTTTAGCCATTCAAACGCAATCCAGAAAAATGAAATCGAAAAACATGGAATTTAGATTCCTCCAAAAGTTTTGTGTTACTGTAGCTTTATAAACTTCTTTATGTAAATGAGCTGATTTTCGAGTAGCACACCTCACATGTAGTTCAGTAAATGTTCATGAGTTTAGTTTAACAGGTGTGCAGGTGATAGTTTAGCAGGTATTTGTTATGCAAGACAACACAAGTTCAGTTTAGTAGGTGTATGTAGGTGTGAGTTTACAACGGTATGTGACTCCAGGTAACTTTCTCCTGTTGTCTCCCACATATACATAAATCAACCCACATATTTGTTTAGAGCTGTTTTGGCTTGTAAACACTGCTTGATCTGTGCAGATTTCTCTCCTGATTCAGACCAGAGCGCTTTTGTTATTACGGATCATGGACTCGTTTTAATGAGGTATTTGTTTCTGATTGTTGTTTCTTTTGTCTTCTCCAGATGTTAACTGTTGGACTGGAGTGATGTGGATTATTGTGATGTTTTTATCAGCTGTTTGGACACTCATTCTGACGGCACCCATTCACTCCATTGGAGAGCAAGTGATGCAATGCTACATTTCTCCAAATCTGGTGAAATGTTAATTTCAGAAAATGTTAATTTTGGATAAGCTATTCCTTTAAATTTAGTAGAAAGAGTTATTGTATGGTATATAGATATTATTATAGACTTTATTAATAACTTGCATTTTTATTTTTTTTATTTTATGTTTACATTTTGATTTAGTATTATAATACTATAGTTTAGTATTTTATTTATACAGTTTTTCACCATTTTTATTTTCGTTTTAGCTTCAGTTATTATAGAATATCAAGTTAAACTAAATGCAATGAGGAAAATCTAATTTTATAGGTTTTATTTCAGTTAAAGTTTATTTGAAGTGACAAAAGTTTTTAGCTTTTTTTGTGGTTTTAGTTTTAGTTAACTATAATAACTCTGGCATACATGTAAGTCGCCTCAAGTCCCCCTCTGCCCATCCCTGCACACACACACACACACACACACACACACGCGCACACACACACACACACACACACACACACACACACACACACACACACAGAGCAGTGACTGGTCACGGAGATCAGTGTGTGTGATGACAGAAGTGATCTGAGTGCTGTACAGTAACAATCACTGTTTCCTTCTCGAATCTCTTCCTGCACCTGCTGTGTCTCCTCACTGGACTTCACGCTTCAGATCATGACTTCTTTCTAACAACATCAGCGGACTGTTTCTGTATGAGTCCATCTTTATGTTTATCAGCAGCGTTTGGGACATTACAAACAGTCTACAAACACTTTTGTAGAATTAGATTTTAGTTTCTCTTCTGCTCGGGAAGGCTGTATTTATTTGAGCAAAAATAGAATAAAAATGAAAATTTTAATTACATTTCCAGCAGTATTTTCAGCATCATTCCTCCAGTCTTCAGTGTCACATGATCTTCAGAAATCATTTCAATTATCTGCTGCTCAAGAAACATTTCTGATTATTATCAATGTTGAAAACACTTGTGCTGCACAATATTTTTGGGGAAACCGTGATACATTTTATTTTTCATGATTCACATATTAGTAGAAAGTTCAAAAGAACAGCATTTTTTTGAAGTAGGATTTTTATTGACAACATAAATATCTTTACAGTCACTTTTAATTAATTTAATGCATCAATGATGAATAAAATTATTATTATTTTTTAATCTTACTGACCCCAAATTTTTGAACAGTGGTGTTTATTTTAAATATTAATAAGCTGTATAGTATTATCGAATAGAAAAAAAAAAATAATAATTTAAAATTTAATATTAAATAAATAAATAAACACTCCTTTATTTATTTAATAAACCTATAGCAATCAATCTAAAATTAAAATTAATATCCACTATTTCCACTCTGAATCACGTCCCATTGCAGATTATATTATTTTTCAAGGTCACTTTAACACGAACAGAACATGACCCACAAACACGCTCACACAAACACGCTCGACTTCCTGTTGATTAGAGTCGGTGTGTTTCTGCAGGTGTGTGTTGTGTGCAGATCTGTTGGTTGGGAATAGACGGGTCACATTTCCAGATTTCACAGATCTCTGTAAACAGCTGCTGCTGTGGAAATCTGCCTCGCTGGAGCAGGTGGACGTCATAACAGCGCTGACGGATAAGATTCAATTATCTGTAAGAGCAGCGCACATGAGGTCCATTACACTCCATCTAGTGTGAGTTTCGACACACACACACACCTCCAGGACCTTGTGTATCTACAAACCTGACTT